>NC_140969.1:60221390-60348890 GCF_056783735.1 Eptatretus burgeri
ATATATATATATATATATATATATATATATATATATATATACAGTCAAGGCTCGTTACTATGCCACCTCGCTTCTATGCCACTCTCGCTGTTATACCACTTTTGCTTGGTCCCGACAAAATTCAATACAAAATAAATTTACTATGCCACCCCCGACTCTCGCTACCATGCCACTACTGTGTGACTGTTAAAAGGCACGAGTCGTGAAAAAGTCTGTATTGCGCAGTGCTCTATTATCACACTCACGTCCAAAGGCAAAGCGACGAACTACAGTCCAGCTGCGCACAACATAACTCAATACGTACGCGCATAGTCAGACTGTGTCAAAACACGCGATTCTTCTCCCCGATGCCAGCCACAACAAGCTAATCACAACACGCACAACGAGACACAAAAAAGCGCGAGCACACACACAGACACGCAGGCACACATACAACAGTGACATCATTTTTTTTCAAATTCAGCCCATAATGTCAGCTCAGAAACGCAAGCGAACCGACTTTACGCTGAAGGAGAAGAAGGAGATCATCGATGCCGCGAAGAAGGAGCAGAATCAGTCCAAGTTGGCCAGGGAGATTAGCAAGAAATGGGGCGTCGAAGTTAAGAGAACCACCGTGAAGGGCATTCTCAGCAAGAAGGATGCAATCGAGGCTGCAATCAAAGCTGGATTTCCATCGAAGCGCATGAAGTTGACGCAGGCTCACGACCCGAAGCTTGATGAGGGAGTGCTCATGTGGCTGAAGCAATCAAGAGGACAGAATGTGCCTGTCAGCGGCGATCTGATCAAGGAGAAGGCGATGAAACTGGCCGAGCTGATGCACATCCCAGACTTCATGGCGAGCGACGGTTGGTTGGGCAATTTCAAGAAGCGCCACGGCATCACGTTCAAGACAGTGCAGGGCGAAGCTGGAGCGGTGGATTCGCAATCCCTTCTTGAGTGGCAACAACCGGTTCTCCGGCCCTTACTCGGGCAGTTCTCCGCAGACGACGTCTTCAACCTGGACGAGACTGGACTCTTCTGGCAGCTGCTTCCGAACAAGACCATGGCTTTCAGGGGAGAGCGGTGTACTGGAGGAAAGAAAAGCAAGCAAAGGATCACTCTTCTGGTTGGGGCAAACATGAGCGGCAGCGAGAAGTTTCCTCTTCTGGTGATTGGCAATTCCAAGAAACCCCGTGCCTTCAAGAACAAAGAGATCCCGGTCAAGTACAAGGCAAACTCGAAGGTGTGGATGACGGCGGAGCTTTTCGAGGAGATGTTGCATGCGTGGGACGGACGACTCGGCCAGCAGGGACGCAGAGTGCTGGTCTGTCTCGATAACTTCTCTGGCCACCCTCCCGAGCTCGAGCTGAACAACATCCAACTGGTCTTCTTCCCACCCAACACGACAGCTAATTCGAAACCAATGGATGAGGGAATCATAGAGAACCTCAAGCGCCACTACAAGAAGCTCCTGCTATGCCGCCGGCTTGAGGCCATAGACGAGGGAAAGGAGTTCAAGTTCACGTTGCTCGACGCTCTACACGTCGCCCGGCGTGCTTGGGAGCAGGTTGGCAAGTCGACGATCAGGAACTGTTTCGCGAAGGCCAAGTTCATCGAAGAGGAGATCCAAACTGAGCCACAGGATGCGGAGCTGTCCGACATCTGGGAAGCTCTGCCTGCCGAGGAAAAGATGCATGAGAATGAGGAGATCGAGCTGTCTGACTTTCTCGAAGCCGACGAGCGCCTCGCGACTGTCGGGTATTTCACGCTGGAGGAGATTGCGGAGGAGATTCTGTGCAGTGAGGAGCCGGTGGAAAGCGAAGATGACGAGGTAACTGTCGAGGAGGAAATCGTTCCGTTCGAGGAAGCCCAGCGCACTTGTAGCATCGTCCGGAAGTTCATGCAGCAGAGAAGCGGGAAGCCCGGTGTGATGCAAGCGTGCGATCGGCTAGACAACGAGATGCACGAGATCCGCCGAAAGAAGATGCGCCAGCCGACGATTCTTGAAAGCTTTGTGTCGTGAATTTCTCGCCATGCCATATGTTAGTGTGTGAACTCTGTTAGTGTGTGTATGTTCTCCGTTCGCTTAGCTTATACAACAGTCGTGCCTTTTACTTGCTGGAATAAATTTTGTCTAAAGATTAACTACAGATGGGTAACTTGAGAAAATAAGGCCGTTTTTACAAAATCTCGTTACTATGCCACTCTCGCTACTATGCCACTTTTGCTCGGTCCCGACGGGTGGCATAGTAACGAGCTTTGACTGTATATATATATATATATATACATATACATATATATATATATATATACATATATATATATATATACATATATATATATATATATATATATATATTTTTTTTTTTTTTTTTAATGTATTTTATGTATTGACAAACCCGAATTCTAGAAGCGACATTTATCTTTTCCATGGACCATATGCTATGTCGCCCAAAAGAGTTTGTCCACTCCCTTTGCTTATTTGTGCAAAGAAGAAGAGGAACACAAACTCGTCTCATGATCAGGGATGGCTATGAAGAAGATTCTACATATGAAGAAGATTCTTAGCGGCTTCGCCTCAGATTTTGCAACCTCCAATTGGAGAGCTGACCACTGAACAGGCTCCTCCCACCTAGAACATTGGGAGGTGATGACGCATCAGTGGAGAACGTCCAATCAGAATTGACTTTGTTGACAGGTGTCTATTAGACTGTTCATCATTAATCACTCACTTTGTGCGAATTTCACCTGAAGAGAGCACAACAAAGAGCATTGTGGTTTTCTTTTTATGATAATATCCTTAAAAATGTCTCTGTTTATGTCCTTTTTAGGTCATCTCTACCGAGATGACCTAATAAAGCCGGACCAAATGTCCGTCCTTCCGTCCGTACGTCCGTCAACAATTTTTCTTTCCGATCTTGATGAAACTTAGTATGTGGGTAGAGGTCGATGAGTGTTGCACAACGATATAACTTTTGTCCGGGTTCAAGGTCAGGGACGAGGTCACGAGGTCACGTAAGTTATAAAAATCGCCATTTTCAAAACCTATCTAGTCTTCCATTCTACAAGATATTCGGCAACTGTTTATTGATTATGATAGTAAAAAAAATATTATCTTGTATCTAACCGGACAGATTTTTGAATTTCCTTCCTGTTTGATCGTCACGTGATCTGGAAGATGGCCAAAAACGCCGATGCGATTTGCAAAGAAGGAAGGAAGGAAGGAGAAATGAAATATAAATAATATGGAATAGGCAAAGTCTAGAAGCGAACGTAGAATTCTTCTTACATTCGCTTCTAACTTTACATAAAACTTGTTCACCACTGTATACTTGCCAACTATACCGTGGTACGTGTAAGCGCCACACAGCTGATGATTTTGATGCAATTTCCGTTTACTTCGGCCTGGATTCGCAATCAGCGAACAAATAATGTAAATCACGATTAAAAAATATTTTTTGATGATGCGGGAGATATCTTTATTAAAATTAACTTTGGGAAAAAAATTATTGAATAAATAAATAAATAAACGATCACTTCTAGTCAAGAATAAAAGAAATTAAAAGTTCCGGAAAGAGTTTAAAAATCACTCCCGGTAATGTTAAATACAAAATAAACACTTCCTGTCATGAAAAAAATCACCTTCGGAAGTATAAAATTCACTTTGGGAAAAAAGCAATTGAATAAATAAATAAACACTTCTGGTCATGATCTCCCGGAATGCATCATTCCCCATGAAATAAAACGGAAACAAAAAATAAACAGCAACAAAACAAAAAACGGAAGCAAAATGGTCATAGCCAACGACACGGATTCACAATTGCCAAGGTATTGTGTTGTTTTTGTTGTTTCCTATTCTCTCATGTGCACGCGTTAAGTAATATTCACAAGATAGAAATAAAACCCAATCGTGCTTATACACCGCACAGCGTTTAACAACAACTGGAAGCAAAAAGTCATAGCTAACGACACGGATTCCAAACAGCCAGGGCTCTTGTGTTGTTGTTGTTGTTGTTGTTGTTGTTGTTGTTGTTGTTGTTGTTGTTGTTATTTCCTATTCTCTCACGTGCCTGCGTTAAGTATTAAGCTCACTTCGTTCGCTATTATCTTGTATCTAACCAGACAGATTTTTGAATTTCTGTCCCGTTTGGCCGCCATGTAACCTGGAAGATGGTCAAAAACACCTCCCAGTATAAAGAAAACTTTTTACTTCCGATCTTGATGAAATTTGGTATGTGGGTAGAGGTCGATGAGTGATACCCAACAACATATTTTTCCCGGATTCGAGGTCAGGGTCAAGGTCACGAGGTCACGAAAGTTGCCATTTTCAAAACCTATCTAGTCTGCCTTTTTAGGAGATATCTGGTAACGGTTCATCGATTATGATAGTAAAAAACATTATAGAGATGACCGTTACCCCCACACGGAGGTAATTTTTTTTAATTAATTTTTGTAGGACCAAATTTCTTGTTAATATATTGTTATTGATCTGGAAACAATACGCATTCAAACATACTATACAGATGTCCCAAGAGTCAGTTATTCCGTTAAGTACATGTGAGACAAGTCCCTTCCTTTTGTCTAGTGGGAAAATCAAAGCTGTGCGTTGTGATGTCCTTTTAGGTAGGTTATTACATCAAACGACCATCCAACAAACCATCCAACGAACCGTCCAATGATCATCCGACAGACCATCCAACAAACAAACCAACAACCTGCTACCGAACAAGCGCTGCACCCGCTCAAACGGCGCCTCGCTGTCCGAGGCAAAATCCTCTTGCAGTGGTTTCTTCTTGGCGGATCCAGACATGCCTGAAGGGGGCAGGGTTTTCCCGGTCTGGCCGAGATCCCGCCCAGAAAGGGGTGGATCCATGAAGGCCCTGTCCAATCGGGGCGGACGGTGACGTCTGTTTCAACGAGCCCCCGCTCCGTTCGGGGAGGTCAATAAAAAGATGACGCAATCCTCAGAGTGGAAGTTTTTTGGAGGAGTTGAGTTGGTTGGTGTGCATCGTGCGGTTTGAGCTGGAGTCTGGGGCATTTGAGTGGAGGTCTGCATTTGGCTGGCGTTCGTTGGAGTTTTCCTGGGTCCTGTCCACGACCCTGATCTCTGCCCTGGGACTCCGACTGCCCTGCTTAGGTTCCTCCATTGGCACGAGCCCCACGCGTGTGACTGTGGGCCGAGCCGCACGACCATTAGCAGGTGCCGCACCGTGGAGCATCCCCTCCCTTCAACGTGCAGTTACCCAAGCAAACTACGACCCCCAGCTCGTCTCTCCCTCTCTGGCTGTGGGGGGGTCTTTTAATAAATCATCTGAGTGTGTGGGCCTGTCTTGTAAGTAGAAACTGCACAAGTATTTTCGATCATTGTAAATTCTTGCTTGTATATGCCGCGATAAGTCTTACTCTGTGTCTTCTTTATTGTAAATAAATTACTGCAGAAATGTTCCCAGTTCGTTTCCGTCCTTTCCTTCATTGGTCCAGCATCGTTCGGATCGGAGTTTTAGCCGTGTTTTTATACCCGATAATCTGCTCATCCTCGCTGGCACGGCTTTGGCAGTTCCGCTCGACTGCACCCGAACCGGAGTTGGTAGTCGGTAATTGGAACTCTACCACAGTCGGTAGAGTGACCCGGTTCGAGCAAGACGTGCCGAGGGCGTGGTTCCCCAGTAGTTAAAATCGCGTAGTTTATTAGGTAAATAGGATCTGGACAAAAAGACCCTATGCTACGCAGTTGAGATATTGGCGTCCACAGTCGGTTAAGCGACCCACTGCCTCACGGAATTATCCGGAGCAAGGGCCTACAATTCCAGAGAGTCTGGTGGGAGACGACGTAACCTCCCCCACCTCGTGGTCATTCTCACCACTGGACCTTCGGCCCGCAACAATATATATATATATATATATATATATATATATATATATATATATATATATATATATATATATATATATATATATATATATACATATATATACACACACACACACATACACACACACACACACACACACACACACACACACACACACACACACACACACACACATTTACCTTTTTATATATACATACTGTTACGAATTTCGCCCGCCCGGCGTGTGATCGGCCACGTAACTCGAATTGCAACACGTCGCCCACCGGAACGGACAATTCAGTCATGACCCTCCTGGAACTACCGCCAGTAGCCACTCACGGGTGGGCGTTTAACCTCACCACAACCCAGTCCGCATTCTACCCGCGCGAAATAGGGTGAATCGCCGAATGTCGATATACCTAACTAGCCGCGCGGGTAGCGTACCGAGGAGTTGTTCCACGCCGCAGGTCGACTCCAGACACCAACCGCTTAAGCGGCTCGTTCCGTGCTGCAGGGATAACCAAGCGGAGTTATCATCGACCTCGACGGTTCAGATTATTTATTGGGTGTCTACACCCACTACCAATCCCTTATGTGATGCAAGATGGAAATGTCAACCAGTGGAAAGGACGCAACAAAACGGGAAACAGTTTGACAAGCACTTTTAATTCACACTCAGACAAGCACGTAATTACTATATATATATATATATATATATATATATATATATATATATATATATATATATATATATATATATAGCAAGAATGCACATATAACAGTCAAAACAATAAAAGCAACGCAGAGCTACAACCGAATAAAGATATGTACAAGCACTTATACGGGTTTACTTAATAGACTGGCGCCACACACACACACATTTACACCAAAAGCAAAGAAAATACAAGCCACCCTCACAGGCAAGGAGGCAGACAGGTCCGTGGACCAAATGAACGTGGGACCTGGGTGATCGGCCAGGTCCACGAGACCGAAGGGTCTTACCCGCGCCCTCGTGGCGCGATGGCGGGCTATCCGCAATGTCCGCATAACGCGCCTAACTCCGTGCCCCTGGTATGGTCAGCGAGCTCCTTTGGCGTGCGTTGCGCAGGCACGCGTTGGTCGGCTCCACGGTTGGGTTGGGGAACGGACGGGGTTACCGGTGCTATCTCAGCGCGGATGGGGGGGGGGGGGAATTGTTGATGGTCGGGGTTGGGAGAGGGGAATGGCGGATGCCCCGTCCCACTCGCGGGGTCTCGGGACCGCACCGACTCCGGCGAACTCTCGCCCCTGAGTCCTCTTCTGCGTCCCTGCTCCACTCCGCGACTCGTCCCTCGGCCTCCACTCTGTCCCCTTCGCCGTCCGATCCCCGCAAACACACGACTCAGACTCCACAACTTCCGACTCGCGCCACTTTCTGCACCCCTTTCTGCACCCCTTTCTGCACACCCGAGCTGCGTTCTGCTCGCGTCTTTATAGACTGGGGTAGGAGCTTGTATGCAGATTCGCGGATCAAAACGCGCTTGGAGGCGGGGCCATGCCACCCGACGTTCAGCCATTGGTGGGGCAAAAAGGGGCGTGAGCCTCTCCTGATCCGTTTTTCCTCTCCCGTAAAGGCATCCATTTGTACTCTCGGCTCGACGCGTTCGACAAAAATCACCGAACGGGCGCTGGACAGCACGACGTTCGGTGTTGACTGGTGGTGCTGTTGATGGTTGTGGAAGGAGAAAGGCAAAGGTGGTGGGGGGTTTGCTGTGGTTGCTTGGTTGGTGGGGGTGTCATTTGAGAATGGCGGTGAAGTGATGTTTACGGGGTGGAGTGTGGAGTTAAGAGGCGAAGGTGGTGGTGTTTGAGTTGTTGGCGGGCTTATTGGTCCAAAATAACGATAGAGAAAGAAAAATGGCTAACTCAAAGCGTCGCAGCCCAGATGAATCACACATATTCCCTCTAAACAACGGGTGTGGACTAACTACACATGAACTTATCGATATATCTAACCTGAGGACCTTTTCTGGTGTAGTGAAAATTTCCACAGCCGTAACAATACGTATAAACATATATATATATATATATATATATATATATATATATATATATATATATATATATATATATATATATATATATATATTTGTATGTTTGTATACATGTGTGTGTATGTGTATATATATATATATATATATATATATATATATATATATATATATATATATATATATATATATATATATATGTATGTACATGCAGAAATATATTGCTACATCCCAATGTTATATAGTCATCGACAATCTTTCAGTTCTTGTCCATGGCAATGGAGAAACAAGACATTTAATTTTGTAATTTATTCGGTCAAACTTTAAGCAAATTATATGACTGTGGGTTTTTGTGTAATTGCAATCAATCTTTCAGGAGTTGCCAATATTGATTCATATTTATTTATTTATGTATTTCTTTAATTATAACCATCAAACCATATCTAGTGGTGCATGTATGCTGGAATATAAATGGAAGGACTTCATTTTTTTTGAACTTGAGGTGTTTATGTGAATTTTCTCAAAGAAATCAGTTTGCCCGTGGGGCAACACTCATTTTTCTTCTTCCCTCATGAGAGATTCAGAACAGACATGAGGGGGATTAGGAAAGAATTACAAAAGGTTTACCTGAAAATATAGAAAGAAGATTACATTCAAAGCAAAAGTCTTCACCCTAAAGTGTGTTGAATAATAATGACAGAATCTGCAGAGAAACACCAGAAATTCGTTTCAAAAGGCATTCAAGAAAAATGGAGGAGTTTTAACTCAGGATGAAGCCATTTCGCCCCATCATGTCTTCACAACACCACATTAATCCAATCTGTCAATTTATTGACTGATGGGGAAGGAAGAGTAGGGAAGAGAGCAGTGCTAAATTGCACTCGTAGTACATCATCTCGGTGAGATTATATATATATATATATATATATATATATATATATATATATATATATATATATATATATATATATATATGCATTTCAATAAAATAGACATCATCAAAGCTTCTCAACTGGCAGTCCTCAGGATTAAACTGCATGCAGAAACAAAAGAAGCACCAAACTCTCATTAATAAAGTTCCAATGTGATGATTATATTTGTATATATATATAGATATGTATATATATATATATATATATATATATATATATATATATATATATATATATATATATATATATATATATATATATATATATATATATATATATATATATATATATATATATATATATATATATATATATATATATATATATATATATATATATGATTAATTGTATTTGTGATTGGTTGAGAGAATGAAAAGACGTGATTATCTGATTGGTGGAGCCAAAGAGATCATGAATAATGAGTCGGCAGTGAAAATGAAGCATCATGAATAATCTCCGCCTAATCATTATTCATGAAGGTTCATTTCCACCGACTTATTGTTCTTGATGCTCTATGGTTCCACCAATCAGGTAATCCCGTCCTTTCTCTCTCCCTCTCTCTCTCAAGCAATCAATGTTGAGGACATTACATTGTAACTTTATAAATGAGACTTTGGTGCTCCTTCTTCATCTACTTACGATTTTTTCCTTCGGAGTACAAGTCGAAAAGTTTTGAAAATGTGTATTTTATTGAAATGTATCTTTAAATTTTGTTGAACTAATAGAATGTTTCTTTGTATACATATATATATTTATGCAGTGCCAAAGAAAGTCTGCACCTCCTTACAAAATTCTCACATACATTTTGTTGCCTTATCATCTGGAATCAAATTGCATTAAATGAGACTTTTTCTCCCCCTTGATGTGCACTTCGTAACCCACAACTTCCAAATGAAAAACAAATTCTCCAAATTTCAGAAAATTAATGAAAAATACAAAACTACAATATCTTGGTTGGACAATTGTCCACCCACCTTATAACAGCAATTGTAAATTAACTCAGGTAAAACCAATCACCCTCAAAATCATAAAGCAAGTTAATTGGTCTCCACCTGTGTTTTAATTGTCGTAATTCTGATTATTTCAGAATAAAATCAGCTTTTCATGTTGGCTTCCTCTGCTGGGCAGTGCATTACACAGGAAAGACTCAACCATAAGCACCAAGATGCTTTCAAAAGACCTCCGGCATAAAATTGTGGAAAGGCACAGATCAGGGAGGAGGAGAGGTGATGGGGACCATACTCTGTGCAGAGCGTTGGTGCTGCTTAAGTAGTCTCCTTGGCTTATGGGCACAATCCTGGACGGGTCGCCACTCCGACACAGTATACCAGCATGCTGGCACTCATTTTGCCAACCTCGGAAGGATGACAGGCCGAGTTAACCCCACCTGGTATTAACTCAACAGCTGAGCAGGATTTGAACTCAGGACCCTAGAATCCAAAGCCCACCACCCTAACGATTAAGCCAACACCAGGCATACACAGATCAGGGAAATGGTATGAAAATATTTAAAATGCCTTGAATGTCCCTTGGAGCACAGTCAAGACAATCTTTAAGAAGTGGAAAGCATATGATACCACCAAGACCTTGCCTTGATCATGCTGTCCCTCAAAACTGGATGACCAAGTGAGGAGTAGACTGATCAGAGAGGCCACCAAGAGGCCCAATGGCAACTTTGAATGAGCTACATGCCTTTATGGCAAAGACTGGTCACTGAATGCATGTGGCAACAGTATCCCAAATGTTCTGCATGTCTGGCCTTCACAGTAAGGTGGCAATAAGGAAGCCATAACTCAAAAAAGCCTACCTTGAATCACGTTTGAGGCATGCAAAAATCCACTCTGGAGATTCTGAATGCAAGTAGCAAAACGGTTTGAGGTCTGACGAAACTAAAATGGAACTTTTTGGCCTAAATGCAAAATGTTGTGTTTGGCGCAAACCCAACACAGCACATCACTCAAAGAATGCCATCCCTACTGTGAAACATGGTGGTGGCAGCATCTTATTATGGGGACGTTTCTCATCAGCAGGTACTGGGGCACTTTGCAGTGAAGAAGGGAAATTGTATGGAGCAAAATACAGAAATATCCTAGAGGAAAACTCCTGCCCCTCTGCAAGAAAGCTGAAATTGGGACGAAAGTCCACCTTTCAGCATGACAAAGACCTGAAGTACACAGCTAAAGCTACACTGGGGTGACAAAGGAACAAAATGATAAATGTCCTTGAGTTTCTCAGTCAAAGCACCGACTGAAATCCAATCGAAAATCTTTGACCTGACTTGAAGATTACTGTCCATCAATGCTCCCCACGCAACTTGACTGAGCTTGAACAGTTTTGTACAAACGAATGGGCAAATATTGCCAAGCCACGGTTTGAAAAGTTGGTAGAGACCTATCCCAACAGTCGCACAGCTGTAATTGCTGTCTAAGGTGCTTCCACCAAGTATGAACTCAGGGGGGTGGACACTGCTCAATAACAATATTTGTGCGTCTTGGTTCTGATTGGTGGATGTAACACAATGTGTCCATGTGGCAGATGGCACGTATTGGGGCCAAATACGATCTGGCCTCATATATATATATATATATATATATATATATATATATATATATATATATATATATATATATATATATATATATATATATATACAGTGTGTATATATATATATATATATATATATATATATATATATATATATATATATATATATATATATATATATATATATTCATATATATATATATATATATATATATATATATATATATATATATATATATATATATATATATATATATATATATATATATACATATACATATATATGAATCCGATCTCATTCAATATACCATAGTGTGTGTAATACATTGTTGGTTCTGCCGAAACAGTTTCTGAGCCAGTGTGCTGGTTGGATTGCCATCCCATTGCCAGCAGGAGTTAGTGCATAATTCAATGCAGTAAGAGAGGCCATTTGTACATGTCGTGTTAAAGCCTAAGTCACATTTGCTCTACGGCTAGGATACGGCGGCCGTACCCCCCCCCCCCCCCGAATTGACAGAAACGTGCGGCAGCCGCAGAGTTTCCGGGGTGGCCTCAGAGTGGCCCTATGCTGTATGGCTATCTTTTACAGGCCGTATGGGTCGCCGTGGAATTATAGCGTGGAGTTATAACTTTTTTCATTTCTACGTTGGCCGTAGCAATTCGACAAGCCAAGCAGTGACGTAGATGTGTTCCACGTCGACCGCACGTAGGGCGTACGGTGGGCATGCGTTATTCGTACGGCTGCCGTGAGCTCTTATCAATGAAAAATGAATTTTGCCAACCCCCAAAAAATTACGGCGGCCGCACTATTTCCACGGTCTCCGTAGGGTAGTCCTAAGGCGTCCGTCCCTGTGTTCAACGTACGGTGGCCTTGCGGTCTGTGTGACTACCTGCGGGCAATGCAGGGTCGATGCACGGTTCCCCTACGCCCGCCGTGCGTCCTACGTTCGGCCTCCGTGGCAGTCTGCGTCGACCGTGCATCCACTGTGCACTACCGCGAGAGATCGGAGTATAGGTGTTTGCCTATGTACTCCAAATTGGTCTATTCAGTTATATATTATAGTTATAGTATATTCAGTTATATATACTGGTATATTCCGAACTGTTATATTTTTATTTCAGTAAAAAAATAACTGGTATATATACCCAATCGTTACCGTCCGTCTGGCCGCACGTTTGCCTTAGGGCCCCCTGCAGTTGCCTTGCGGGCACCTTGAGGCTACCTTGCGTCTGCCTTGAAAATGATATGGCGCCGCAGGGATGCCCTAAGGTCACCGTGCGACATCAAATCAAATACCGTACGGCACCCCCACATTTTCGGTCTCCACAATTTATAAATACGTCGTGCGGCTCCCCAAAAAATAAAAACATATGTTACTGCTACATTGTGTGACCATGGAAATACTGCGGCCGCCCTCTAATTGCTAGTGGTCGTAGATTTTGTAGACCTTATGGCCGCCGTGCCAAATATGACTTAGGCCTAACGGAGTCTCAGATGTGACAATATATGTGTTTTGGGGGTTTTTTTTGAAAAAGATGAAGGCACTTCCAACCAGAAGTAAAACTCGATCTACTCTATTAATTCAAGCAATAAACAAGAGCAGATACAGTCTCAGGCAACGTTTCACCAGCTTCACAGCCAGATTCCTCAGGCCAATACACCCTGAGCCTCGACACGTGTCCGATTTTTATTTCCGATACCACCGCTCATTTCTTGTCATGTGCTGGTGCCCGAGGTCAAATGAAGGAGTGCTCAAGCAAAATTAACTTCAAATCACATTATCTATGGGGTGCTGTGCTCTTTTTTGGTTTTTGCTTCCACCTGATCTGGTCTTGTCTGTGTGTGAGTGAGCATGTGTGCGCGCTTGTTGTTTTTGTGTTTCCGGGGCACAAACACTGCTGGTTTCGTGTCCGGGTTGGACATGTTGAGGTGTTGGTTGTGTGAGTGTTGGGGTTCTCATTGGGTGTTGTGCACATGCGGATGTGGTGTTTGGGTTTCAGTGTTATTTGTTGCTCACTTTAGCCAGCTGATTGCACCATCCATTTTTCGCCAATTGCATCAGAGGTGTGTATTGTGTGGGTATGTCCACCGTCTCCCCAGTTAGACCACTCTCGGCTCTTCACCTGCCATGCTTCTAATATCAACCTGTGTGGTTTGTTGGACATCGTGTCTAAGACACGGGTCCCATCAAGGTCAAATTTGTGGCCAGATTGCAGGCATTGACCACCGGACATAAAAAACGGACAAGTGCAGAAATTCAGAGTCTATTGGCCTGAGGAAGCCAGCTATGAAGCTGATGAAACGTCAGCTGAGACAGGGTCTGCTCTTGCTTATTGCTCAAATTAGTGGAGTAGATCTAGTTTACTTTTGGTTGGAAGCACCTTCTTCTTCTTTAAAAAGTGTCATCTCAACTGTCCCAATCATATATATATATATATATATATATATATATATATATATATATATATATATATATATATATATATTCTGGGTGTCGTTCAGCTACACAGCCAACCAATAGATCGAAAAATTCCAAGTGAACTCTATTCTCAAATTTTTTAACAAAAAGGAAAGAAGAGTCCTTCTCAAGCAACATTTCGCTTGTCGTCCACAAGCCTTCTAAAGTCCACAGCTAACCACACATGGCCATTTATGGCAAACAACTTCCGGTCACGTGTGTAAGCATGCACACATGTTTTGGTTTTCAGAATGAGGCGTCACTTTTCATTGGATTCCAATTTATTCCTCGTCATGAATGTTTTTTTTTTATTTTTATATCTGGAATTGTAATTATGTGTATGCACAGCTGCTAACTGTGCATGCCTCAGTACCTCCAGGTTGTTAAAAGGCCGTGTTTTGGTTCTGCATTTGGATCGGGATGTGATTGTGGGTTGATGCACTTTCTGTATGTGTTGTGCATGTACCGGTGAATGGTTTGAGTGTGTGTTGTTGTGTGGTGGCATGTTACCAGTGTGTGGATCAGTGCATTGCAGTGGTGTGGTGATTTTTTTGTGGTGGTGTATGCATACCCAAGCTATTGTTGAACCTACCTAGGTATCCTTGCTCTTGCACCATCCCATTATAGATGTTTTAACCAATGGGTTCTACTGTATAAGGAGATCATTGGTTTAGTTTGTTGGACCACCTCTCTGTGTTTTTAACATGCCAGACTTCAAGCATTAATCGTCGGTGTTTGTTGGGCGTGACATCCAGTATGCGGGTTCCTCCTCGGTCCCTTTGATGCCCCGTTTGTATGTTGTGCCGTGCAATTGCTGACTGATCTGCGTTACCCAATCGCATTGCAATTTTGTGCTCATCCAGCCATGGATGGAGGTTTCTCCCATTTTCTCTGATATATGCATCTCGACAGTCCTTATACCCAGTGCTGGACACCACACCTGACTTATCGCTATCCGGTATTGCTTCTTTCAATTAGGTTGAAACACTCTGAGTAGTACGTAGTGGTTTGTGGGCCACTCCAATACGTGCACTTCACATTATTTTTGCAATTCCTTCTAAGAGATCTGGATAATAAGGTAATGCACACCTACAATCAGCTCTGGTTTGTTGTGGGAGGAAAAAAAAATTAACTGAAATGTTTTTTTTGTTTTTTTTAATGAGGTGGTTCTTATAAGGAATCTTTAGTTGGCCAAATACTCAACTACTTCAATCCCCTCTGCCCCTCCCAAAAATGGGGGTTAGATGGTCTTTCAAAAAAAATATACCATCAGAGATGGGGAATCCCCCGCCATTGAAAAATAATTGAAATCAGATAAGCGGTTTTCCATTTTTTATAAAAAAAAACATTTTTTTCAAGATGGCCGCCCAGTCGGCCATCTTGGATCCGGCCACGCCCAAAATCAATAGGGTTCTTCCTTTTCAGGTGGTACATGTGTGACCCAAATTTCAAATCGATATGGCAAACAGTTTATGAGTTATCGCACTCACAGCTATAAATGTTGACGCCCAGCCAGCCGGACGGACGGACGGACGACCCGGGTGATAACAATATCCCCCTTCCGCCATGCGGCGGGGTAGAAAAAATCAGGGGTGAAGTAGAGTTGTCGAATGAATAGGTTTGAAATAGATGGATTTCTTAGCACTCTAATGGAAATAAGCATTACAATAATGAAAATAAGGATTTAACAAATTCAGCCACGTCTGCTGTGGAAAATATTGTGAGGGTTGTCAAAAGTGCGAAGGAAGCCCAAAGGGAATCAAAGAACTTACAAGCAATCAAAGAGATAACTTAAAATATCACAGTCATTTATCTCTACAAGAATGGCAGGAAATAAATGAGATATCAGGTCAGGGTTTCAAGAGTTTTATGAGTGTTAACTTCATTCTTACTCATAATATTTTATGTCAAAAACTGTGGGTGATTGATTGTATTTATGACCTAGATGATGCGATTATAATCTCTAACACTACCAATAAGGAGAAGCAAAGTAAATGCTGTCATTGGAATAGACTGGAACACCGACGGAAGAAATACCTTTCATTACAAATAACAAACCAACCAACCTATTGAAATAGAGCTCATAGTTTCTTGCTGTGCAAATTAAAATTCAATGTCTGCTGCAAACACAAATGTGACACATAAATTATTTATCGTGCAAAATGTTGGACAAGCGCTCGCTTATACTGCACATTGAAACTCAAGAAAACGAAGCAGTCGATTGTGTGTACATAGCAAATTATATAATAAAGTTCACTCTGTTATCATGCATTTAACAACAGGATAGGTGAAGGAAATGTTGAAGGTTTTATTCTTGATGTGCCAACAGGAACTAACACAATTCCAGGTTATCAGTCAAAGGATATGGATATATAACAATTACACAAAAAAGAGAAATAACCTTACTCTCGCTTCCTATCACAGTAATATTTGGATTTTGTGATCATGATAAAGTGTTATATGGGCTAAAATTTTGACTGCAAATTAAAGGAATGTCCTCTTTACCAGTGGTGTAATGGTTGGAGCATCTGCTCTGACTCTGTGAGGTCGGTGGTACGAACCTTGGCTGAATCAAACCAGACTTTAAAAATGGTATGTGCTCATGCTTCCTTGCTTGATGCACAGAATTTAAAAACAACAGAGTATGTACAAACAACCATAAGTTGGTAATCATAGTGCAGACTTTGATGTACCGAATGGCCTCCTGCATTGAAGTTCCTTGGAAGGGAACTCATATTATTGTTATAATTAAAATGGTTTTTTTGGAGTTCATAATGTCTTTGATAAGAACAAGAAACAAAAGTATGTTCTCGATAAAATCATGTGACATAATAATTAATGAATACCAAATCTAAAGACAGAGGAGATGTGAAAAGGAAGCCTGAATGAAAGCAACCCCGACGAACACATAAGTTCAAACAGTGCCAGTGAAACATGCATTCGCAGAGTGAAAGACAAAAAGTTGCATTATCTGATGGAGAAACCTCATTTCAAAGAAACCGATGGAGATGCTGATGATGATAAGAATAATGTACTAATGCCAAATGGTAAGGTGAGACATCTTCATGAATGGCACATTTAAACCACGGTACAGAATATAAATCAATGGGGATGAAAAAGAAGGATTATGCAGAAGCTTGTAAGTCTTCAAAATGAAGCATAACTGGCTTCAACAACCTGGATACATTATATACAATTCACCTCAATCGCCAAAAATTTGATTGCACAGAATGTACATATGTTTTTGCAAAGTACGATGAAGTCAGTACTTGTTTTTACCCTCGCCGAAGGAGAGGGTATTGCATTTGGTTTCGTTTGTTTGTTTCTTTGTCTGTTTGTTTGTCCGCACAGAACTTTTGTGATTTTCTCCGCAACTGCTTGTCGGATTGAGACAAAATTTTCACCATTGGTACGACTAATGTAGAATGTTTTAATGATACTTATGATGTCATAGGTCACGTGTCGTAGTAGCCATGTTGGAAAAATGGAAAAACTTTGGACCTCTGTATCTTTGAAACCGCACCAAGGAAAAAATTGAAACTTGGCACATGGCAATTACCCCTCATGGGGAATGATTGAATTTTTTATTATGTCATAAGTGCCTTCAGTGTGATGTCATAATTGCATATGTTTGAAAATTTTTGAGTCATGAAAAAAAAACTTTTTGGGGGTCATGCATATTGCATATGTATGAAAAAAGGATGAATTGATTCGATTTTGGTGAAGATCCAGATCTGGATATGAGGATTATTGTATTTTATTTTTAAAATGATTCTTCACCATTGAGAAATGCGACCAACAACAATATATAGTGTGATATTTCAAAAATTTGTGGATGGATTATGAGAAAACTTGGTGGATGATTTGGTTTGGTGACAAAAGCAAGCTGAATAGATTTTGGTTAAGGTCCGGATGCAGATCCAGCCCATCAATGAGATACAAAGCGTAAACTGTTCAGCCTTGTGGAGGTGTGTGCTCTGTCAAGTGCCGTTCTGGTTTCTCTTGTTTGTGCAACCGCCTTTCTGAGGCTGCTCAATCTCACTCTACCTTCCAGAGCTCCTTGTATGCAATGCACCATATCTCACATCATCTCCCCATTCATAGCAGTAGTCTATTCCACCCCCCCCCCATTACTTACTTACATACTTATCCTCATCATGTATTTCAACACATAAGGCCACAACAAAGCCTCTTCCTTTCTTCTTATCCATCACCAATTCTTCAATTTATTTCACCTTCATCCCAATGAAAGCTTTTCGTTCTGTTTCGTCAATCCTTCTCCAAGTTTTTCTTCATTCTCCTTGCTTTCTTTTCCCTCTTGTTGTCCACAATATAATTTCTTAACCTCATCAGTTCATCTTCATCTTTCCTCATTGCATGTCCAAACCACCTCCATCTTCTCTCTACAACTCTATCATTGATATCCCTTTGTCTTGGACTTCTTGTTTTTTCTTCAGATTCTTTCTGCACAGAAAACCTTAAAAATTATCCCCAAATGCTACCCATTACCGGAGTCATCTCTTTCAGTTGTCTTTAACATAATCCATTCTATTACTATTCAAAAAAGTGTTGGTGAGAGGATGCATCCTTGCTTTAGTGCAAACGATGGTGAAGTATACCATCATGAATTTCACTGCAGTTGAAGCCTTCATATAAAATTTATTAATCGGATTGTCTTTTCAGGTAACCCATACATCATTAACATTTTCCATAAAGACTCTCTCTGCGCACTAGCAAAAGCTTTCTCAAAGTTGACAAAATAACATACGTATAATGGGTTTTGCCATTCTACTCATCGATTACTGCAACTTCATGAAAACTTTTGATGTGTTGAATGTATGGTTCTTCCTCTGCAATGGATGCAGTCTGCCAAGTTTCCTTTACTTAACCCTCTTACTGGAGGTTATTGTGTTTCCTCTCCTCCTCTTCGCTCTCCTCTTTTCCTGTTCATCCATTCCCTTGCTTATTGTGTCCAATCATTGCCCCACTGTCAGTTTGTTGCCTTTTTACCGTCTGTCTCCTCGCTCTTCCGTGAGCCTCAGTCCTGTAAAGAAGTATTAACAAAGAAAAGGAAATAAAAGCCATTGATAATGAAATTGTTTTTATAGACTTGAGGTAGGGTATGATAATATGATAAATAAATAGGAGGAGGAGATCGAGGAGATTGGGACCATACTCTGTGCAGAGCATTGGTGCTGCCGAAGCAGTCTCCTTGGCTTTTGGGCACAATCCTGGATGGGTCACCACTCCGACACAGTATACCAGCATGCTGGCACTCATTTTGCCGACCTCAGAAGGATGACAGGCTGAGTTAACCCCACCTGGTATTAACTCAACAGCTGAACAGGATTTGAACTCAGGATCCTAGGATCCAAAGCCTGCCACCCAAATCATTAAGCCAACACCAGACATATAAATAATTAGGTGCACGATAAAATACATTCAGAGGGACGTTCAGAAAGTTGCACGAATGAAATACTTAACAATAATCTCAAAAACGTTTTTTTTATATTCTTCAATGCACAAGTCAATATTAAAAGTAATTAATTATTTTTTCATACTGCAATTACAGTCCTGTACATAGTTGTATTTTATAACAAAAAGGGTTGATGTTTCTTGGACTATTGTGAGCATCTGACTGAGAACATTTTGAACACCACACACAGTAAGTGCACTAATGCAAGAAATCATTAGAAACAACTTAAAGCATAACTATATTGTTAGTCTCCCCATGCAATGGGAGATTTTTGTCATCAATTTTTCAACAAAACTTTATTATTGGAATATGGAGAAGCCAAATAAATAATTTGGTCAAAAGGTCAAAGGTCAACGTAACAAAATCGTCAATTTTCATCCAATTGACCTGAAATTTCAAGAATTTACATATTGGGTCACTAAATTGGTTCACCAGTCAAAAGCTAAAAGCCGATTATTTTTTCTTTCAAAAGGTCAAAGGTCAAGGTCGCATGAAATCATCAATTTCCATCTGATTGATTTGAAAGTTGAGTGGGGTTTGCATGTTGGGTCACTGAAGCCGATTGCTTTTGAGGTCAAAAGGTCAAGGATGATTAAATATTTTTGTATTTTTTGAGCTGTTTTCTTCATATTTAGCATATGGAAGAAGTGTGAATACAAAGCAGACGTGGACAGGCTTTGCATTTACAGATGCTTTCTAGTTTTCTTATATAATGAGTTCCATTACAGGGAACTTCAATGAAGGAGGAGGCCATTCCTGTGGTTGTTTGTCAATGCTGTTTCCTTTTTTCAATGCTAAGCATCAAGAAAAAGAAGCAACACATACCATTTTTAAAGTCTTTAGTATGACTCGGCCAGGGTTCGAACTGCCGACCTCCCACACTCAGATCAGATACAATAACCATTACACCGCTAAGTCTGGAAAGGTGTTTCGGACTTTTTTTTCTCTTTTTGAGTTTAGACGGTTGTCAGGCAAGGGTCTTTCAGTCAGAGAGTAGTTAATGCATGGAATGATCTCCCGAGAAAAATAGTGGCATCGAAAGGGGTAGATAGTTTTAAATTAGAATTGGATACGTACCTCGAAGCATTGGAGATAGAGGGGTACAGGGATATTGACAGGACTTGCAGGTAGCTTGAGTATGGATGGGTGATAGCATCTGCACTGCCAAAATCATTTTCTTAAAATGTTTAGTTGAAACAAGAAAATCATAACAATTTTTTTGTTGCAGCTTGAAAAATGTTCTCATGGTTTTCTTGTTTCAAGAAAACTTTTTTTATTATTGAAAGAAAATATTTTATTTTGCAGAAAATTGTTTCTCTTGCAGCTAGAAAAATGTTCTCATGGTTTTCTTGTTTCAAGAAAACTTTTTTTATTATTGAGAGAAAATATTTTCTTTTGCAGAAAATTGTTTTTGCCATTGTGATGTTGGTATAGCACAGGCATAATGGGCCGAATGGCCTCCTCCTGCGCCAAAGTTCCTTGTTCTTCCTAGAAAGTAGTTGAAACACCAGTGCCAAACTCCTCTCTTGAAAATATCCACTTGATTTATTTTGAGTTCTGATCGTAATCTGTTGAGAAATCACATTAAAATTTAATGAGAACATTTTGTCATGGCAAATTGGGGTAAGCAAGAGGGTATTTTTATTTAAATTACGAGCTGAAGTACCCGGTAATACCCGGGAAATTTGCCCTATTTTCCTCACGCTAGTTACACTGAGGCATTAGTTGTATGGAGAAAATTAGGAGGGCTTCTTTTATTCTTCAGATTTATGGAAGGAAGGCTTTATGCTGCCGTAATCCTCAGAGAGGTCATAGTTGAAGGTGGCCTTGAGCCACTCAATGTTTCTAGCAGCAGTGGCAACTGTTGATGTCTGCCAAAACCTGGACCTAGAAAGCTGGAACGTGAGTTTTGTGCTTCTCTCGCCCGTCGGTGTGACGCTCTATTTGCAGTTAGGCGACGCTCTCTCTGCAGCCGATTCTGCTTGCCTGGCTCGTTCATGAGCAGATCTACCAGCAGTAAGACGTCTCTCTCTCTCTCTGTCTCTCTGTCTCTCTCTCTCTCTCTCTCTCTCTCTCTCTCTCTCTCTCTCTCTCTCTCTCTCTCTCTCTCTCTCTCTCTCTCTCTCTCTCTCTCTCTCTCTCTCTCTCTCTCCTTTCTCTCCTTTCTCTCCTTTCTCTCATTTCTCTCATTTCTCTCATTTCTCTCCTTTCTCTCCTTTCTCTCCTTTCTCTCCTTTCTCTCCTTTCTCTCCTTTCTCTCCTTTCTCTCCTTTCTCTCCTTTCTCTCCTTTCTCTCCTTTCTCTCCTTTCTCTCCTTTCTCTCTCTCCTCTCCTTTCTCTCTCTCCTCTCCTTTCTCTCTCTCCTCTCCTTTCTCTCTCTCCTCTCTCTCCTCTCTCTCCTCTCTTTCCTCTCTCTCTCTCTCTCTCTCTCTCTCTCTCTCTCTCTCTCTCTCTCTCTCTCTCTCTCTCTCTGCAGCTGACTCCGCTTGTCTGGCTTGTTCATGAGCAGATCTCAGCAGTAAGACGTCTCTCTCTCTCTCTCTCTCTCTCTCTCTCTCTCTCTCTCTCTCTCTCTCTCTCTCTCTCTCTCTCTCTCTCTCTCTCTCTCTCTCTCTCTCTCTCTCTCTCTCTCTCTCTCTCTCTCTCTCTCTCTCTCTCTCCCCAGCTGACTCCGTTTGCCTGGCTCGTTCATGAGCAGATATATCAGCAGTAAGACGACTCTCTCTCTCTCTCTCCGCAGCTGACTCCGCTTGCCTGGCTCTTTCATGAGCAGATCTATCAGCAGTTAGCTGTTGCCGTGCACGTGCAGTTTGAAAATTCAAATAACAGGAGGAGAATGTGTATGTTTAAAAAGTCAACGAATACGAACATTTTATATTTCAAAAAACCCTAGCGTTTTTAACCATGAAGCCTTTTGTTACAATTAATATGCCGGCGCACTATTCGAAAGCCTTTTTTTATGGGAATTTTTTTTTTAAATATATATTTTTTTCATTTTTATGGAAAGCCACTTTGCGCATCCTGGAGCTGAATGTTAGGTCTATATGTGTGTAAAGTTTCATCAAGATCGGTTCACTGGTCTCGGAGCTTATTGGTTACAAACAAACAGACAGAAGGACTGCCATTTATATAGTAGATATCAGATACTCATTGTTGTTAATCAAGCTTTCTTGCATGGTGCAAACACAAAACTACCAAAAATAGTGGGAAAGCCGACCCAAGTTTGAATTTAACCCTCCTTGACATGCATTTGCATATTCTCCTGCATTGCAAAGTTGTACGGTACTTTGCAAAAGTGGGCAGCATGTATTAAAATTCAGTTGCAATCAAAATGCCATGAGGTAAAGAACTGAATGACCTTAAACATGGAATTATTATTGGGTGTTTGAGGTTCATGACACTTCTGTCACGTTCTTCCTTCCCAAGTCAATTGTGAGCAATGTCCTTCGAGAGTGGAAGGCAACAGGTCATTGCCGATGTTAAAAAAATAAATTGAACAGGCAAGCCAGAATGATTGACAGATTGGGCCAGAAGAATCTTAAAACATTTAACGGCACTGCATTAACTTGATATTTATCATAATTTGATATAAAATATTAGTGACAGGTTCTAAGCTGTGTGCTTGTTTCCAAAAGTGGACTTACATCCTATTATAAATTGAATATATAGTTATAAGTTATTTACCCAAATATTTCCTTGCCGGTCGAGTCCAATAAGCCGTTGACAGAGAATGGGATGCTCATGACAAGTCATGAACGTTTCTAAGAATCGTCTCGACTTGATCCTGGACAGGTCATCACCCGATCGCACAAGATTATCTGCGAAGCACCCGTGGGATCAAAACCCACACCAGTGAGTGCAATGCAACAAGACTTTACTCAGTCCACCACTAAGTTGCTCAAGTATAGAGTAAGCATCCTGAATTTCAATAATTATGCCAAAATATGGAGGGGACAGTGTGGGAGTTGGGAGGCAAATATAAAAAGGAAAAGGTTGGAAGGAGAGGAAGTGAGAGGAGAAGGAAAGATCACTTATGGGACAAAAAGACAAGTTCTCAATCATACTTCCAGTTTTCCATGTACTGTATGTGTACATCTTCGGCCCCACCTGTGGAAATATTGCAAGAAGTCTTTTTTAATTAAATGCTCAACAAATCCATTAATGTGCCATTTCACTTTGTATTTGTGTTTGCAAAAATCTTGTAACCTTTGTGGCTATCATCAAACAAATTGCACATCTACAAGACCTTTATGATGTCATGCTTGCTTTAATTTCCTCTCTGTAGTTTTATCACAAAAGCACTGAACATGTGTTTGAATAATAAATCCGTTTCTGCAAAGAAAGTTTAATCAATGGCATTACACCAGAGCAGTCTTAAATATTATTCCTCTCATTTAAGTGATTTAATAATATCTATTGTCTCAAGTATCGGTACACATGCAACTTGCACCAGCTCTGTCTTGTATGGATGAAATATGCTGCCCAACCATGTTTCCTTGCTCGAGAAGCTTAGCCTCACCATCAAAATCAAGGTGTAACGTCTACAATTGACATGCTCTGACTAGACAGTGAGCAAACCTTTACTCATTAAAGTTGGTAGCCTTTGCTGTGGGAATGTGCTATAAATGAGCTGACAAGGTGTGTTTAGTATTCCCCACATAATCTCCCCACCCATGCCCCTCCTCCAATCAAGAAGCAGCAAAGTCATATCATGACAAGCCATTCAACCTTGCCTTTAACTGAAAGAAAGCACTGCATAACCCAGTCAGCTCAAGTAGAGAAAACATGCCATGGGTGGCTAAGACTTTGCAACAGCAAGTAAAGTGTCAGTGGGTTTAAAGTGAGATTGAATTCCATTGAGAAAATGCATTTATGCCCACAGTCTAATACATCAAGTTTTCTTCTTCTTTTTCAGGAGTTTAATGTGGAGCAGTTTGTGCACATATCACGTGCAGGACAAGGACATTAGGAAGCATCAATATAATCCCACTTCATTTACAGGGACATGAGGGGACAATGGACAAATTGATACAGTAAAGGGAATTTTAAGATACAATGTAATACTCGTGTTCACGAAGGCTAATGTCGGGTTTGCATTGGCGAACATGCGATTTTAAATTGGGATATATCATGACCTATTTCTTCAGATGGGAATGCCAAATAAGGCAATCCATTTTTCTCAAAAGAAACTAGATATCTAATTATCACCAAGGGTAAGTCACCAGCCTCCAGCTGAGGCTAACCCTTGGTGATCGCTTGCAACTTACCTTGTTCTGCGATCCAATGATGGCCATATTTTTTTTCGGACCACCATATGACCTTGGCCTTCAACATTTATGGATGGAGTGTAAATTAAGACAATATGTCCCCATCTACAATCTAACCATAAAAGTCAACATCATAGAAATTGGAGGAAAATTATTCAAGTTATGATCAAAAAGGTGTTTTTTGTTCATAAGGTCACAATCCGAATAAAAGTCGATCAAGGACATGAATCCAATATCAGGTGCACAACTTCAGTGCAGGTCCACTATTATGATGCAAGAACATATTGGAAAGCCAAGCATTGTTTGAGATTCCGCATTGGCAACATTGAGCGATGACAAAAAACACCTTTTTTTTCAGACCGCCATTTAACCTTGACCTTCAACTCAGAGGGGTATAATGTAAATTAAGTGTAAATGTGACGTACTCTCGGCTACCTATAGCGGGAAACTTTGTTCTGATCAGCCAAAGCTGAGGTGAGCTTTGGCGAAACATGTTTAAATGTCTTTAATTGGGTCATGACCTTAAAAATTATGTCAAGATCAAAAAAAATGTCAACCCTATTACTTTCTATTCACATTATTGATGGAAATTTTCATTCCGAAAGTCCCAGCAAGCTCTGAGATACAGCTCGGAAATTTAGTGTTTGGAGTGCAGGAAGAATTATTTTTTTTCGAATTGGTGGTTTACTATTCCTAGGGGTTTAAGAAACTCTGTGGTACCATTAAAAATTATGGGTGTTAAATGTCGAAGCAAACCCTAAAACAGCAATAAGCCTTCACCTATCCTATAGGAGAAGGCTTAATAATACATGGAACAAGTCTGGAGATGGCAATGGTTCATGAGCGGTATTTGATGATGTAGATTGTTTCAGAAGTCAAAGATGAGACAATGTGATAATTTTTGACCAAGTTATAAAAATGATCAACATGATGTGGTACGAGTGACGGGTTATTAGCTGCAAAATGTCGAAAACCTGGTTTCCTTCAACAACTTTCAAAATTTGACCTTTGCATAACCTTTAAAGGTCACAAAACAATGTTGTGGACATTAAAATAAGGAAACAGGATACGTGCTATAGCTTATTGGAGTTAGTTCGTCGAAGAAGGTCGAAAACCCGGTTTGATTCCTACAACTTTGAAAATTTGACCTTTGTGAACTATAAAGGTCAAGGATTATGACCTTTGGTGCAAAACTTCTTCTGGAACATTCCAGGAACAATATAACGTCATAAAGGCCATATGGCATTTCGCACTCCTCGGATTATCCATACTTTGATGAAATCAGCGTAAAAACAAACTTGAAGGGGGCGCCACGGGCAAGGTGTTCAAGATAGAGCAAAATGGTTTCAAGACTTTAGGTGGGGAATGACCTCAAGATTATGCAAAAAAAATATTGTCATCCTAGCTCTCAAAGTTTGGGCGGTCGTCTGATTTTTATGTCAAAATTCACAATTTTCTAAGTTTGTGACCTTGTGACCTTAATCTTGGGACGAAAATGAAAAATCGAGCTCCGTGGGGCTATGCAGGTGCCATTGGGCTAACCAAATACCGAAAGCCCTGCCAGATTCGACAAACCCCCTTGGAGAAGATGGAAATTGAAATCGGCTACCCCATAAAAACACATGTTTTTTGGGCGTGGCTCCGCCCATAATGGGCGCACCACGCCCATTCTCAGGAAAACACAACTCGATCATGATATAAACCTCCCACCAAAATTTTATCAGGATCGGATCAAACCCACGGAGCTATGCTCGGGACAGACAGACAGACACACACCAATAACGAATATAGTGGTCACTTACTGACTCGTGAACCAATAACAACTTCAACCTTATGAACATTGTGGTGTAATGGTTGTAGTGTCCACTCTGGGTCTGGGAGATCAGTGGTTTGAGCATTCAAGCCCTGGCCAAGTCATACCAACGACTTCAAAAATGGTACTTGCTGTTTACTTGCTTGACTGTGCTTTTATAATATGTAGATAAAATTTTTAAGGTAGATATGGAGATGTTTCAGCATTTTAAAACGTTAGAACATAGTCAAACAAACATGGGTTGACAATCATTTTGTGGGCTTATTAACTTCCAAAAGTTGAAATTGCTTGTAAGGGAACTCGTATATTAACATCAACTTTAGACATGTTTAGAATGGACACATAGGGAATGTGTCATGCAATGGAGTGATGACATCTACATGTTATGTATCAGAGTCAAATTTGAGAAAAGAAAGACAAAGTTGAAGGAGTTTGAGAAAATGAGGAGAAAAGGAAATTTACAGTAAAGTTTGAGATGAGAGGTGGAAAGGGGAAGGGAAGTGTTGGTTGTAAGTTGTGAGGTTTTTCTGCTATGTTTGCCTACGTAATATGTAAGTGGCCACAATATTGACCAATGCCAAGAATACTTTGTAAAACAAATAGATTGCATTGGAAAATTTTTTTTTCCCCACTATCGTCCGTTGGTAACATCCTAGTTATATTACGTCTATTTTGGAATCCTTGAGGATTGCCATTTTGCACACTGATTATATATAAAACCTTTTGTGTAAAATTCGTTGTGTTGATGTGCATTGTGGTACCTAAGACAAATGAACTGCTGCACCATGCATTAAAAAGGCAAGGGAGTGATGGACAGGGTCACATGCGCTGTGGGACCATGCATAATGCATCAGCTGCCCATTTGTCTGAATTAGGGAAATTGTGCTCGTCATGCGGTGACTTGTATGAGCCCATTTACCTGATGGGAGTCCCAAGCTTCGCATTTATTTTTATGTGCCGCTGGGAAAAAAAATATGCTTACGAGACAAATCAAAGGAGGTTCTGAATTAAATAATGCAAGAATTTGGGCCCTTAGCAGCTCCATTCCATTGCGCCCAAATCTTCAGTGCCTGCTTAGCCACAATGAATTCCCACAACATAACTCTCGAGCACTTAAGTTCTCGCTGGCATCTGGGAAAAGCAGTAAAGTACAATTTTTAGCTGCTGTCCTGCAGATAAGGCTGTAGTCGCATACCCAACAATTCTATAGGTAATTGACACTTGCGTAAAGTCTGATTATGGGCAGAGAATGTAAGGAGCTTTACCCGCAGGAACCATCAGACTGTCCGCTGGATGTGGTCAAAGCAATTGTTTGTTTGTTGGTTTATTCTGAATCATGATGGTCAATAATGAGCGATTTCTTTTTTATTTTCTTTCATCCAAACATTCTTGGTTGGCCTGTTTCGGGGTTCTCACCTGAGCACAGCCCTTGCTACTCGGATCCCAATTTCAATTCCCAGACACTGTGTTGACGTTTCCCATCATCTCATGTATATCATTGTAATTCATGTAAATTGTCTTTGTCCAACATGTGAAACCATAGATGTTCCTTCTTGAGCATAGATTATTGTAAAAAGTAACATTACCAGGGAAAACATCAAAGACGACTTATATTGAAACTGTTGTGATGCACCAAGAATGTGCAGCACAAATAAGCTCATAGAGGCTCAAGAAAAGATCACTTATGGAAGGACGCAATACAAGCAACCTATTCAACCAGCTTTGGTGGTGTAATAGTTAGAGTGTTGGCTCTGAGTCTGGGAGGTTGGTGGTTCTAAACGGTTTAAAAGCTAAACCGGGCTGAATCATACCATAGACTTAAAAAATGGGACTTGCTTTCTTGCTTGATGCCCAACATCGATCTATAATTCCAGCAATCTCTGTGTGTCTGTCTGTGACCACTGTTCCTCAACAACCACAGGTCCGATCTAATTGAAACTTGCCAGGTATATTGCTGGGGACCTGAGTATGTGCCTTTTCAAGGTTTGATATTAATCGGACAAGTGGTTCCCAAGTTATGGCCATTTATTTGCCAAACCAATGACAGGACACGTTGCTGCGTAGGCGTGGCCGATGGGGAAGAGATCCTCAGCCACATTCCCCATTACGGGTTACAACGTAGGACTTCCGGATAGTGATGATCTACTGTATTCTAATAATTTCTCGATTTCTTATGCGCATTTATAGATAAACACTATGCCCCAATCCAGTCATCGTTTACGAGAGCGAAGGAACGGTCTGTGTAGTTGTTTGAAAGTTGTTGTTTTTTGCACATACGGCCACGCACGTACGGGCACGCAAGAGCGAAGGATATGGTTGTTGTTTCTGGCACGCGGTTTGAAACTTTTTTTGTTTGTTTTTTTGCACGTACGGGCACGCACTAGTTTAAAAGAATAGAGCACATACAAGGAACCATTGTGCATGGTCTCTTCCTGGACTGAAATTCCTTGTAAGGGAACTCATATTTAAGACATACTGCATATTTCACTGCATCATGTCCTCTCACCCTTCTTTCTTCTGAACCAACACTTTTTTCACAATTTTTCATGCTGACTTGCTTTCCAACTCCCATAAGCTTCGTGATCTCCCCTTTTACACTTGCCTGCAGTTATTGAATGTGTATAATGCTTATCCTTCATGCTTCTTAGACAGCTGCCTTTTGTTTTTTTCCTTGCATGACTTTACTACCCTCGCCGGAGGAGAGCGTATTGCATTTGGGTCCGTTTGTTACTTACGAAATCTAAAGATTTCGTAAGTATATTGATTACTTCCGTCCTCTGTTTGTGTGTTTGTTTGTAGGCACGATAACTCGAGAACAGAAGAAGCTACCAATGTCAAATTACACCACATGATTCAGGAGCGTGATGGCTAGTGCTGATTAGATTTTGGTCAAAATCGGTCAAAGGTCAATGTCACAGTGAGGTCAAACATCCAAAACATTCGATTTTTGATGGTTTGGTACAGAATCATCGTATAAACTTCTGGTTTGCGTTGCTACCTTCTCGAGAGACAGCTTTTATTAGACAAGGTCAGAGGTCAAGTTGACGATTTCATAAGTACCAGTCTATGACTGTTTGTTACTTACGAAATCTAAAGATTTTGTTTGTATATTGATGCCTTCCGTTTCTTTTTGTTAGTTTGTTTGTTTGTTTGTTTGTTTTTAGGCACGATAACTCAAGAACGGAAGGAGCTACCAATGTCAAATTACACCACGTGATTCAGGAGGGTGATAGCTAGTGCTGATTAGATTTTGGTCAAAATCGGTCAAAGCTCAAGGTCACAGTGAGGTCAAATATTCGATTTTTTATGGTTTGGTACAGATAACTCGAGAATGGAAGAAGTTACCAATGTCAAATTACACCAAGTGATTCAGGAGGCTGATGGCTAGTGCTGATTAGATTTTGGTCAAAATCGGTCAAAGGTCACGGTCACAGTGAGGTCAAACATCCAAAAAATGATAACTCGAGAACGGAAGGAGCTTCCAATGTCAAATTACACCACGTGATTCATGAGGGTGGTGGCTAGCGATGATTAGATTTTGGTCAAAATCGGTCAAAGGTCAAGGTCACAGTGAGGTCAAACATCCAAAACATTCGATTTTGGATGGTTTGGTACAGAATCATCGTATAAACTTCTGGTTTGTGTCGCTACCTTCTCAAGAGACAGCTTTTATGAGACAAGGTCAGAGGTCAAGTTGACGATTTCGTAAGTACCGATCTATGACTGCTTGTTTGTTTGTTTGTTTGTTTGTTTGTAGGCACGATAACTCGAGAACGGAAGAAGCTACCAATGTCAAATTACACCACGTGATTCAGGAGGGTGATGGCTAGTGCTGATTAGATTTTGGTCAAAATCGGTCAAAGGTCAAGGTCACAGTGAGGTCAAACATAATTCCGTAAATTCACGTGGAGAAATGGAGTATTTTTGCTTTGGTCGACGTTATGAGTTCGTTTTAACTTCCATTTTAATTTTGTCTTCGGTTTTTGGGATCGCTTAGGATGCTTAAAACTCGGTTGTCGAAATTCTGGTAAAAATCGGATGTTTTGGAGACGTTTCAAGATTGTATAAAAAATATTTCACTCGACGTGTCACGGGTCGTCTCATGATGCAGTGCGCTCGAGCAGACGCGTCGTTGAGTTACGTTAAGGTTTAATTGCGTGGAGAAATGGAGATTTTTGCTTCGGTCGACGTTACCATTTTTGATTGTTTGATACAGAATCATCAGAGAAACTTCTAGTTTGCGTCGCTACCTTCTCGAGAGACAGCTTTTATTAGACAAGGTCAGAGGTCAAGTTGACGATTTCGTAAGTACCAGTCTTTGACTGCTTGTTGATTTATTTATTATGAATAAGGGTCAATTGGCTGTGTCTGGACAGGTTTGAGGGTAGAGGAGTAGCAGCTGAAATTGAATCCTATCCAGGTTCCTCCTGATTATTTCATCTATTCTTTTTGCATGTTTGGGTTCCTTTTGATTACTCCAATACAGGACTGCTGCTATTTGGTCTTCCATTTGATTTGAATTTAATGTATTTTAATCCCTTTCTGAATTCAATTGGACAATAATAAAAAAAAAAATGTCATGGGTCAAGGTCAGGGTCCAATCAAAGTGGGGTTACATCAAAGCGGGACGTCTTGGTACCCGGTCATCACTGCCAGCAGTTATAAAGTGGCAGTTCTAATTATGTCTCATTAATTATGGAACACACCAGTACATAAACGTCACACAAAATACACTGCACAAAACAAGTCCTGTTGAGGATCTGCAATCTCTGATTGCTCTTTTTCTTGTTTCTCTTGCTTGAAATATCTGCTCCTATTTTCGCAATGCTTTCTGCTTCCTTCCACCCCAACCTAAAAGGAAAGTGATGCAGAACTCAAAAATTGACAATTACTATACTTATCATATTTACTTTGCATCCTTTTTTTAAGGTTTAAAATGCATCACATCATTAAACACTGGATGCAATCAATTGAATTTGCAAATATTTTCTGTTTAAGAAGTTTTGCCTTGCCCTTTTCAGTCCATAATTGGCTGAGAACCGCATACTGTATATACATATCTTAAATATACATATATATATATATATATATATATATATATATATATATATATATATATATATATATATATATATATATATATATATATATATATATATATATATATATATATATATATATGGATATATAAAGATGCTTGGTACAACAAAACTTTAATATTGACATTTTGAAGGACATTATCACAAAAAGAAAACCACAAAGCTTTTCGTTGTGCTCTCTTCAGGTGAAATTCACACAAAGTGAGTGAGTAATGATGAAGAACAGTCTAATAGACGCCGATCAACAGAGTCAATTCTGATTGGACGTTCTCCACCGATGGGTCATCGTCACCTCGCAATGGTCGCGGTGGGAGGAGCCTGTTCAGTGTTCAACTCTCCAATTGGAGGTTGCAGAGTCTGAGGCGGAGCCGCTGAGGCTGTTTCTAGAATCTTCTTCATAACCAGCCATGATCATGAGACGAGTTGGTGTTCCTCTTCTTCGTTGCACAAATAAGCTAAGGAGTGGACAAACTCTTATTTTCCGACATAACACGGGGTCCGTGGAATAGATAAATGTCGCTTCTGGTATTCGGAGATGTGTTATACTTCGTCCTCTACTCAATATATTGAATGCATCCACATTATAATGTTCAGCATAGTTTGCATTCTCAATCAAATGCTGTCCGATATCAGATGTACACGATGTTTGATTGATGCCTGGACCTTCCTACAAGCATGTACCGGCTGTGTCCGTGTACCAATTGTGTTTTTTCCTGATGGACAAAGGGACGTGCTGTTTGATTCTGTCAGAGTCTGGGTAGTTCTGCCTTCATGCCGATCATCACATCGGCACTTGAACTCATAAATAATATTGCTAAGTTTTGAGGCAGACAGGACATCCTTCTTTTCTGCAACACACATATATATATATATATATATATATATATATATATATATATATATGTATATATATATATATATATATATATATATATATATATATATATATATATATGTATATATATATACTGTATATGGATATACAGGGTGAGTCAGAAGTAGCGCCCGATTTCTGTCAGTTGATTGTTTGTTTGCCATTTGTATTAGTGCACAAGAAGGGAGAAATAAATGAATGACATGTCTATCTAAGCATTTATTCAAGAAAAAATTATTACAGAACTGTACCAAGCTGTTTTACTTGCAATAATGCAAGAATCTGACAGCTGAAAAAACAGAAATCGGGTGCTACTTTTGACTCACCCTGCATATATATCTCCATCCATCCATCCATCCATTGGGACCATACTCTGTACAGAGCGTCGGTGCTGCCGAAGCAGTCTCCTTGGCTATTGGGTATACTCCTGGACGGGTCGCCACTCCGACGCAGGATACTCAAATGACTCAGTCATCCCAGCAAGCTGGTACTCATTTTGCCGACCTCGGAAGGATGGCAGGCTGAGTCAACCCCCTGGTGAATTAATTCAGCGGGAAACGAGGCTTGAACTCAGCACCCTAGGATCCCTAGAATCCCAAGCCGCCACTGTAACCACTGAGCCAACACCAGGTATATATATATATATATATATATATATATATATATATATATATATATATATATATATATATATATATATATATATATATATATATATATATATATATATATATATATATATATATATATATATATATATATATATATATATATATATATATATATATATATATATATATATATATATATATATATATATATATATATATATTTCATAGAGTTCATAAAGCAGGAGCGAGGATTGGACAAATATTGAGAGGGGTAGGGGTAGTGGGGTAGAGCAGTTAGCAGAGAATATGCCCTGCTTTATGAACAACACACACATATACACAAACACATATACACACACACACACACATACACAATTGTATTTGACTCTGTAATTGAGAAAACACGTTAATATTGCGAATGGCTTGGAAATTGGGTGTTATCAAATGTATTTTGCTTTGAAACTCACAAACAGAAACAATTTAACCTTTGTAAAGCACAACGACTCAAATAAAATAACCAATTGCTTTCGGAACAGTCACAAGGATAAAGGAAAATGTGATCGCTCATATGCTTCTGAGGTTAAAAGTTAAAAACTTCAAGATACGGGATGAAACTTTTCCACTATGCTACCCGTAACCAAGTAAGTAGGCATACACAGCACCTGCGGAGAGTCCCTAAATTACAGATCCAAATATACCCATCTATGTACCTCTATCTTGCAGCAACTACTGACTGTACATCCCGATTGGGACATGAACTGTACTGCTATCAACTGGAGGGCGCTCAGCAAGTGGCTTAATCATTCAAGCAACCACTCCAATTAAATGTTGGACAAGGACAGCTAGCTTGGCAAGCAATACCTATGTCCAAACTATGTCCAAATTGGAAAAATGAACACTTTTAGCAGTCGGAACTGCTGCTAAGTTCAATCCTGGAGCATAAATTTTGTAATTCAGCTTCGTTTAAGAGCTTTTCGAGGTTATGACACCTCTGTCTCTCTCTCTCTCTCTCTCTCTCTCTCTCTCTCTCTCTCTCTCTCTCTCTCTCTCTCTCTCTCTCTCTCTCTCTCTCTCTCTCTCTCGCTCTCGCTCTCGCTCTCGCTCTCGCTCTCGCTCTCGCTCTCGCTCTCGCTCTCGCGCTCTCTCGCTCTCTCTCTCGCGCTCTCTCGCTCTCTCTCTCGCGCGCTCTCTCGCTCGCTCTCTCGCTCTCTCTCTCGCGCGCTCTCTCGCTCTCTCGCGCTCTCTCAAACACACACACACACACACACACACACACACACACACACACCCACACCCCTCCCACAGTGTATAGCAACGTTTCATGAGGCGTTGCTCTCCACACCTCCACCCCTTCCTCTCTCTTCTCCCCTTCTGAGCTTCTCCTTCTTCACCTACTCCTCGCTTCCATCCCTCCTCTCCCCGCCCCTCCCTTCCCTTTGTCCTCCCTGCCTCCTCTCACCCCCTTTCTCTTTCTCCACCCCCTCCCCTTCACACCCCCATCAGTGAAGTGACAAGTTGTATTTGCTAGTACACACATACATACATACATACTAGTGGGGTGTGCTTGCACATTTTGTAAGCACACGGACCGTGTTTCCCCATTGTCTTGGTTTGCTCATCTGCATTTGATTTTTCATTTATTTATTTTCATTATGTTTTTTTCATTTATTTATATTTTCCTTTATGGATGCTTTCTAACGGTTCTGTGATTTTTTTCGTGGTGTATGGGCTTCGATGTCCATCGGCACACAAAATTACCGTGGTTCCCCATTGTCTCGAGTCACTCACCTGCATTTTTTTCATTTATTTTAGTTTTCATTTTTTTATATTTTCATTTATGGATGTTGTCTGACGATTCTGCAGTATTTTCTGGTCTACTGGCTTCGATGTCCATCGGCACACAAAATTTCAGATTTCTATGTCACCTTGAAGGCACCGGTCCGTCAGTAGTTAGCCGTTTGAGTATCCTGCATCGGAGTGGCAACCCTTACAAGCAGTTCCGACTTACATGCAGTTCTGACTCCCAGAAAAGTGTTAATTTGTCCAATTCGGACATATTTGACATTTTAGGCATCTCCGGGAGGTGTATGTTTAATATGACAGTTCGGTGATTGCCAATTGCGTGCCAGGGGAGCCATTTCTTATCAACAACGTCATTGGAGTGCTGAAGCTGTTAGGGTTAGCACTCTACAATATTCACACCGTCACTGAATACTGAAAATAGATCGACTTGAACAAAGTTCGGGGCTACTCGCCTGCGTTGGCCACGTGTTATTCTGCAGTACAACAGGCAGTATGGCTGCCTCGCTGAAAATGTGAAATTTTATTTTCCACGATGTTTCCCATTTTTGATGACGTTATATGACCCATCACTTCGGCAGAGATAAATACAAATAAAAATTAAACTTTTCACTTTCAAAATTTCTTCAAATGTTTCGTGCATTGCACGGTAAAGCCACTTGACACGTTGTTCAACTTTCATTTGAGATACCGTGGTTACACACTGGAGGTAGGAAGGCAAAATAAATTTTCTGATCAAAATGAGAAAAAAAAAATTTCAGTTATGAAGTAAGGATCGGCACATCATGGCAGGCAAGCTGAGAGGTATGCTTGCTCACTCAGTGGAGCATGGATTTGAATCCCAACCCAGCTCCAGACTGTCCTCCAGGTGTTTCACGGGCTGGGTGATTCATCGCTGTGCATGTCTTCTCTCAGATGGATGATAAACTGGGCATCACGTCTGCCGAAACCCTCACCCCTGTCCCTCCTAACCCTACCCCCTCTCTGCCACCCCAATCCCTCTTTCTGATATCTCTCTCTCTCTCTCTCTCTCTCTCTCTCTCTCTCTCTCTCTCTCTCTCTCTCTCTCTCTCTCTCTCTCTCTCTCTCTCTCTCTCTCTCTCTCTCTCTCTCTCTCTCTCTCTCTCTCTCTCTCTCTCTCTCTCTCTCTCTCTCTCTCTCTCTCTCTCTCTCTCTCTCTCTCTCTCTCTCTCTCTCTCTCTCTCTCTCTCTCTCTCTCTCTCTCTCTCTCTCTCTCTCTCTCTCTCTCTCTCTCTCTCTCTCTCTCTCTCTCTCTCTCTCTCTCTCTCTCTCTCTCCACTCCTCTATCTATCTCTCTCCCAACCCTGCCCCTGTTCCCCCATATTTCACCCCTGTTGAGGAGACTGTGGCATGTACGAATCCGATTCAGAGCCTACCGGTGAGGTGCAAAGGTCACTGCATGTACGAGCTGTTGGTTTTGATTGCTCCTGCCCCAGGACTGTGTGTGTGTGCGTGCGTGCGTGCGTGCGTGCGTGTGTGTGTGTGTGTGTGTGTGCGTGTGCGCATGAAATAGGGTTAGGGACTTCAACTTTAAAATAAAAGTAATTAAGAACATAAAATACAGTATTATTATAAATATTATTATTATTATCATTATTATTTAATATGCTGCCTGAGGCATCATTCCTGGGAGTACAACTGCACCACTGATGCAGTGCTCCATTTCCAGAAAGCTGGTACTCATTTTGCCGGCCTTCGAAGGATGAAAGGCTGAGTCAACCCACCTGGTATTACTTAACAGGGCAACAGGGGCTCGAACATGTAAAGCCAACACCACGTTTATTCTCCTGTGTTAAGAACATAAAATAAAGCTGATTTTCCAATAATGTGATGGTGATGGTGATGGTGATGATAAAGACTGGTTGATGGAGATGTTGAAGGGTTTGAGGGGGTCATTATGTTAACGGCCCATGTTAATTAATTAGGTGACTCAATCCACAATCATTGCCTCGATAAATTAATCTTGAGAGAGGAATTCCACAAAGGGGAAATCTACGAAAGGCATGGCCCTCCTCGAAGATCGTTTTTAAAATCCGGAAGTTTAGTGCCGCTGAAGCAGTCTTATACACCAACCACCCTTATACAATGTAATAAGACAACATTGAGTCACAATTTAGGATTTGGAGGCTGATTGATCATCACAGAACGCAGCATCAATCGGCATCGTACATAGCCATTTTGGCAGCCTCTTCTTCACTTGGTATGTGCACTGCCGCATGTCGTGCCCTCTCATGATATATATCAAGATATAGCATGGTTTTTGGAAGTATGATGAAGGCGATTTGTGTTCTACAGTCTTCAAGTATATAATTCAATTTAAACAACAAAAAGTGCAATCAGAGATTGAAGACCCTCGCTAGGACTTGTTTTGTGTGGTGTTTGTGTACTAGTGTGTTACATAATTAATAAGACATAATTAGAACTGCCACTTTAGAACTGCTGGCAGTGATGACCGGGCACCAACACATCCCGCTTTGATGCAACCCCTCTTGATTAGACACCTGACCCTGACCCATGACATTTTCTTTGTTATTATTCCATTGAATTTAGAATGGGTCAGGTCAGGTATGGGAGCTTGCACCAGAGCAGTGCGTCGCTGTGTCCACTTTCTGCCAATACTCCAGGGACCTCTATCTGGCCATCCCCCAGGCAGATGCCTGGCCTATCCCCATCTTGAGATGCCGATCAACCTGCTGCAACCACATTGGTCGGCCAATTGGCCTCCTCCACTCATGAGGCTCCCTCGCTGAGAAAATCTGGTAAGGAGGATCAGCTTCAGGAAAACGAGCCACCTGTCCATACAGCCGCAGCTGACGCTCACGGACGATGCAGGTAACAAATCTCATTTGAGTCTCTCTCAGCAACCGCTCGTTGGACACAAAGTCTGACCAGTGCTTGCCAAGGATTCTCCGAAGAGAACTGGTACCAAAGGAATTAAGTCTCCATCTCAAATCCTTGGTCAGATTCCAAGTCTCACATCCATAGAGGAAGACCAGAAGCACCAAGGACCTGAAGACTCATACTTTGGTCCTCCTGCACGGGTACCGGCAGTGCCACACCCCATGATCCAGTGAATCCATGATTCCCTAGGCTCGACCCAGACGTCTCTTGACCTCTGGCTCACAGCCAGCAAAGACGTGAATATGGCTGCCAAGGTAAGTGAATCTCTCTGTGACCCCAACATCCTCGATACAAACAGGTTCAGACAAGATAGCAGCATCCAAGATGTCATTGAAACCCTGGATCTTAGTTTTGACCAAGGAAACCCATAATCCTAGCAGCTCCAACTCCTCATTCAGCACCTTGAGAGCCCCCAAAACGATATTCAGAGTCCCCATAAAGATGACTGCATCATCTGCAAAATCAAGGTCAGAGGTCTTGACATTCCCAAACGATGCACCGCAGCTTGATCTCTCTGACATCCTCCCCAGAATCCAGTCCAAAAATGTGCTGAAAAGTGTGTGAGGCAGTAAACACCACTGACAAACTCCACGAACAACTAGAAATAAGTTGGAGATGGTATCATCACATTTCACAGCACTCTCAGTACCAGAATATAGTTCAGACATCAGATTAATCAGTTTTGGTGGCATCTCACGAATACCAAGAATCCTCCAGAGGGTGTCCTGATTCACTGAATCGAGCACTTTGCAGAGATCAACATAAGCTGCAAAGCAGCTCCTGCCGAAATGCTCATCTGCATTCGGTGAGGACCCGAAGAGCAAAGATACAGTCAATCGTTGACCTCTTTCGTGTTAAGCCAGACTGTTCTGGGCAATGGTGCTCAAGCAGATGGTGGCGAACACTTTCAAGAATTATCCAAGCAAAGACCTTTCCAGGCACTGAGAGCGGCGTCACCCCTCGGTAGTTGTTGCATTCCTGGCGATCACCCTTCCCTTTTCAGAGAGGGACAACAAGCAAGGCCCCTCTTCCAGTCAGTTGGGATGATGCCTGTGTTCCAGGCAGAGCATAGAACTACATGCAACGACACGAGTACAGCATTTCCACCAGCCTTGAGAAGTTCAGCATAGATGCCACAGATCCCAGGAGCTTCACACCATTTCAAGCGGTTCACCGCAGCTTGTGTTTCCAAAAACGAAGGTGGATCACAGATGATTGGTGGGTGAGCAATCGGGCTACTAACACCTCTGACATTCAACTTACCAGCTGGTGGATTCGCCTGTTACAGCCACTCAACATAACCAGCCCAGCAGGCCTTTACTTCGGACTCCTCTGTCAAAAGTCCACCACCCTCCGTTCTAACTGCAGTACTCCGAGGGATGGGCTTGGAGGAACACATTGCACAAATTCGCCTGTAAGCAGGATGAGAATCACTTGACCACAGGTGATGCTCCACCCCCTCACAGATTCCTCCCACATAGGCCTCCTTGTCCACCCTCAGCACATGGACAGTTTTATGCCTCAACTCCCTGAACAGCTCAGCTCTGCCAATTAGCCTGGCACTCATTGGTATTTGTCAGGTCAGGTTCGATCTGTGACCTGCTACAGGTACCATGTAAACCTGTACTAACCTGTTCCATGGTCGGGTTGTCGGCGACTAAACCGTCTCCCCCACCAGGTTTTCTGGTGAGGAGGGTGTTTGGATATGGACACCCAGCAGGATTAAAAACAAAACCTGTCAAAGGGCGGAGGAGCTCCTTGTGAGCCAACGGCCATCCATATCTAGTGCCCAACTGTGTCTGCGGACGTCCTCCTGCAGTTGGGTTACTTCTTATTAGGAGGTTGGTGGCAGGATTTGCACTCCAGCCACCGTAAAACGCTTCATTCCGCAAAACGCAAAAACGCAAAAAAATCTGAAAACCCACTCCGTGGGAGTACGTCCTGTGCAGCTTCCCTTCGCAGGGCAGCTCACCGGATGATGGGATTGGGGCAAAGCCTTCGGGACCCCCAATCTTTGATGATAGGAGGGAAACCACGGGGTAACATCCCTGGGTCAGATTGCGGGAGAGTGTGTCGGAGTGGTGCTGAGGTGTCGTCCACCAGACGGCGGTCTCCTTGGGTTAACCTGAGGCGGTCCCTTCGGGTGGGTGCCTGGAATGTCCTATCCCTAAGAGAGGATGATCACCTGTCTCTGTTATCATCTGAGCTCAAGCGTTTGGACATCGGGATTGCAGCTCTCTCTGAGGTTCGGAGACCGGATTGCGGCGAGATAATGGTGGGTGGTTACACCTACTATTGGTCTGGTCGCTCTGATGGTTACCATACCCAAGGAGTTGCTGTAGCTGTGTCCAATAAGCTGACCCCAATGATAATTGAGGTAACACCGGTCAACGAGCGTATTATGAGATTAAGGATTCGTCACTCCTTAGGTGTCATTTCCCTGGTCTCTATTTATGCTCCGACTGAGGCGAGTGATCTTACCGTGAAGGACACATTCTACGCCACACTCGAGTCTGTGGTTGATCAGTGCCCCAGACGAGATACACTTCTAGTCTTGGGGGATTTCAATGCATCGACTGGAACTGATAGGGATGGTTATGAGGTGTGTGTTGGTCCCCATGGGTCAGGAACTATGAACCAGAATAGCACTAAGTTCCTTGACTTTGCAAGAAGTCATGGACTTAGGGTGGCTGGTTCATGGTTTCAGCGCCCGCAAGCTCATCGCTGGACTTGGTATTCCAACGCTGGCGGTGTGGCAAAGGAGATTGACCATGTCCTCATTGACGGTCGTTGGAGGATGATCCAGAACTGCAGGGTCTACCGGAGTGCTCAGTTCCTCAATACTGACCACAGGCTTGTTGTAGCAACTCTAAAGCTGCACCTTAAATCCTGGAGAATGGTACCATCCCAGCCTAGGCTGGATGTTGCCAAGCTCAGGGATGAGAGAGTAGCTGAGGAGTTTGCGAACAGGCTGAGTGGACACTTGGGGGTCTGGGTGCTTTGGGGGTCCTGAAGAGTTGTGGAGCACCTTCAAGACCACCGTCCTTGATGTTGCCGGTGGATGCCTTGGAGTTCACCGCAGGGCAAAGAAGAATTTTGTCTCTCAAGGGACACTGGATACCATTGACCAGAGTCGCAGGGCCAGGCTGAATGGCAGAGCTGAGCTGTTCAGGGAGCTGAGGCGTAAAACTGTACGTGCACTGAGGGTGGACAAGGAGGCCTATGTGCGAGGAATCTGTGAGGGGGTAGAGCATCACCTATGGACAGGTGATTCTCGTCCCGCTTACAGGGGAATTCGCGCATTACGTTCATCCAAGCCCATCCCTCGGAGCACTGCAGTTCGAGCAGAGAGTGGTAGGCTCTTGACAGAGGAGTCTGAAGTGAAGGCCCGCTGGGCCGGTTACTTTGAGCGGTTGTACCAGGCTGATCCCCCAGCTGTCGAGTTGGACGTCAAGGGTGTTACAATCCCTGTTGCTGACCCTCGAATCAACTGTGGTCCACCATCGCTTGTGGAAACACGGGCTGCGGTGAACGAGTTGAAACGGGGCAAAGCTCCAGGGATCTGTGGCATCCATGCCGAACTTCTCAAGGCTGGTGGAAATGCTGCACTCGCGTCGTTGCATGCAGTTTTGTGCTCTGCCTGGAACACAGGCATCATCCCAACTGACTGGAAGAGGGGCCTTGTTGTCCCTCTCTGGAAAGGGAAGGGTGATCGCCAAGACTGCAACAACTACCGAGGGGTGACGCTGCTCTCAGTGCCGGGCAAGGTCTTTGCTCGGATAATTCTTGATAGGGTTCGCCACCATCTGCTTGAGCACCAGCGTCCAGAGCAGTCAGGCTTTACACCAAAGAGGTCAACGATTGACCGTATCCTTGCACTTCGTGTCCTCACCGAACGCAGACGAGAGTTTCGGCAGGGGCTGCTTGCAGCCTATGTTGATCTCTGTAAAGCGTTCGATTCAGTGAATCGGGATGTCCTCTGGAGGATTCTTGGTCTTCGTGGGGTGCCACCGAAACTGATCGATCTGATGTCTGAACTCTACTCTGGTACTGAGAGTGCTGTGAAGTGTGGTGGTACCGCCTCTGACTTATTTCCAGTTGTTACTGGAGTTCGTCAGGGATGTGTACTTGCCCCCACACTTTTCAGCACTTGTATGGACTGGATTTTTGGGAGGATGTCGGAGAGATCAAGTTGCGGTGCATCGTTTGGCAATGTCAAGATCTCGGACCTTGATTTTGCAGATGATGCAGTCATCTTTGCGGAGACTTTAGACATCCTCTTGGGGGCCCTCGAGGTGCTGAATGAGGAGTCGGAGCCGTTGGGATTACGGATTTCTTGGGTCAAAACAAAGATCCAGGCTTTCGGTGACATCTTGGATGCTGCTGTCCTGTCTGTGTCTGTTTGTGGTGAGGATGTTGAGGTCGTGGATAGATTCACTTACCTTGGCAGTGATATTCATGTCTCCGCAGGTTGTGAGCCGGAGGTCAATAGACGTCTGGGTCGGGCCTGGGGAGTCATGGATTCACTGGATCATGGGGTGTGGCGCTGCCGGTACCTGTGCGGGAGGACGAAAGTCCGAGTCTTCAGGTCCTTGGTACTTCCAGTCTTGCTCTATGGGTGCGAGACTTGGACTTTGACCAAGGATCTGAGACGGAGACTTAATTCCTTTGGTACCAGGTCTCTTCGGAGAATCCTTGGCTATCGCTGGTCGGATTTTGTGTCCAACGAGCGGTTGCTGAGAGAGACTCGGATGAGATTTGTTACCTGCATAGTCCGTGAGCGTCAGCTGCGGCTGTATGGACATGTGGCTCGTTTTCCTGACGCTGATCCTGCTCACCAGATTCTCTCAGCGAGGGAGTCTCATGAGTGGAGGAGGCCAGTGGGCCGACCACGTGCCTCATGGTTGCAGCAGGTTGACCATCATCTCAAGGAGATGGGGATGGGCCTGGCATCTGCCTGGGGGATGGCCAGACGGAGGCCCCTGGAGTACCGGCGGAAAGTGGACGCAGCGACGCGCTGTTCTGGCACATGCTCCCATACCTGACCTGACATTGGTATCCAGTGTCCCTTGAGAGACAACATTCTTCTTCAACCTACAGAAAGTTCCAAGACATCCAGCAGCAACATCAAGGATAGTAGACTTAAAGGCACTCCACAACTCTTCAGCATTCCCCAAAGCAACCAGACCCCCCAAATCCCCACTCAGCCTGTTCACACACTCCTCAGCTACCCTCTCATATGTGAACTTGCCAACGTCCAGCCTAGGTTGGGGTGGTACCATTCTCCCGGATTTAAGCTGCAACTTCAGAGTTGCGACCACAAACCTGTAGTCGGGATTGAGGAACTAAGCACTCCAGTTGACCCTGCAGTTCTGGATCATCCTCCAGTGACCATCAACGAGCACATAGGCAGTCTCCTTTGCCACACCACCTCCACTGGAATACCAAATCCAGCGACGAGCCTGCGAGCACTGAATCCGTGAAACAGCCAGCCTCAGTCCATGACTTCTTGCAAAGTCAAGGAACTTAGTGCTATTCTGGTTCACAGTTCCAGACCCATGGGGACCAACACATGTCTCATAACCATCCCTTTCAGTTCCAGTCGATGCATTAAAATCCCCCAAGACTTGAAGAGTATCTCGCCTGGGGCATTGATCAACCACAGACTCGAGCGTGGCATTGAATGCGTCGTTCATGGTGAGATCACTGGCCTCGACGGAGCATATACAGAGACCAGGGAAACGACACCCAGGGAATGGGTGTCATTATGACATGACGAATCCTTCATGTCATAATACGCTCATTAACCGGTGTTACCTCAATTATCATTGAAGTCAACTTATTGCCGTGTGGCAAGTTTTACTTTTTTCCTTGGTGCAGTTTCAGAGATACAGAGGTCCAATTTTTTAAATGTTTTTCCAACATGGCTGCCACACCACATGACCTATGACATAATAATTATGATCAAAACATTCTACATGAGTAGTCGCACCGATGGTGAGAATTTTGTTTCAATCCGACAAGCAGTTGCAGAGAACAATACTGAAGTTCTGTGCTGACAAACAAGCGGACAGACAAACAAACAAACAAAAAACTGAAAAATCACTCATGGAGTGACAACTTGGCAAAACAGCACAAAGTAGAATGGCACTCAGTCGAGCGCATCCTCTGCCAGGTGGAACAGTTCATGTTTTATATCCCACTGATGGGCTGCATCCGACCCAAAATCCAATCCGCTTGTTCTTGTCACCGATTCAACTCATCCACCTTGTTTTGTCACAACTTGTCCACAACTTTTTTGACATATCGTGATATATTTTATTTTGGGCCCAATCTATCAATTTTAGAAATTAGGCGTGTGTTGACCTTTTGACCTTAAAATTAATTGGGAGTTGAATTCAGCGACCTGAGATGAAAATGCTCTTCAAATTTCAAGTCAATCTGATGAAAATTGAGGATTTTAGAAAATTCGGCCCAAGTTGGCCTTTTGGCCTATGTTTACCTCAAAATTCATAGATGGTTGAATTCATTGACCTTAAATGCAAATCCTGTTCAAATTTCAAGTCAATCGGATGAAAATTGAGGATTTTAGAAAATTTGGCTCAATTTGGCCCAAATTGGCCTTTTGGCCAATGTTGATCTCAAAGTTAATAAGACATGAACCAGTTGCTTAACCCTGTTTTTCACTTCGCGTATGCGGGGTAATGCATCCATTGAGACCATACTCTGTGCAGAGCATTGGTGCTGCCTTCGCAGTCTCCTTGGCTATTGGGCACAATCCTGGACAGGTCACCACTCCAATACAGGATACCAGCAAGCTGGCACTCATTTTGCCGACCCCGGAAGGATGACAGGCAGAGTCAACCCCACCTGGTATTAATTCAACAGCTGAGTGAGATTTGAACTCAGGATCCTAGGATCCCAAGCCCACCACCCTAACCTTTAAGCCAACACCAGGCATATGTGGAGTAATTATGCTTGTTCAAGCAAGGTAACCAAAAGATCAAAAAAAAAGAAGTGCTCATACAATAACACATAATCCTCGTGTACAGGACCAGAATGCATGGTCATACCATAAAAGTTATCTGTTTGGAGACCACTAGCTCTTATCAGCAGAGTGAATCTTTCCCCACTGTCCTCCACCTCCAAGAATTGAGCCCTGGAGCCATCTCATTCACAGTACAGAAGTTCAAATATGTGTGGAGCCATGTGGATGTATACTCCATTTTGTCTGCAAATATCGTGTTTATTTTTGATGATTTTACATCACTATGTGCAAAAACTACCAACAGTATTGCAGGTCTAATGCGATAAGACCTGTTTCCATGTTGAGTGAAGATCAGATTTAAAATCTTAAATTATGGCAACGGCAGCACAAGAAGGAACCTATGTGAGACGTACCACACCTTCGGCTGCCTACCGCTGCTGATCTGGCCCGGCGGCCGAGGACCGCTGAATAGCGGTGCAGCAACAGGGTATACGTACAGATTCAGTGAATCCATCCAGGCCAGCAATGCAGCCTTTGGACAAGTCGACATCAGCTCAGCCTTCAAAAACTCAGCCTTATTACATGATTAATATGATCAACACTTGGTTTATGAGCTGATTGAAGATTATTTTTTACCAGACCATCTTCATACTATTCGTCCACCACCAGAATAAGTGATGGGTGTAACCAAGGTGATGGCTAAAAAGGCTAATTCTGACTTTAGTAGGAACAACATGTGACATCTCCATTTGTCTTGCATGCACTCCCTGTTCCTGCTTTTAGTCATCCTTCTAACAGACGGCAACGTGGAAACCAACCCTGGACCAAGACCTCCAAAATTTCCATGTGGCACATGTAATAGGGCCTGCACTAATTATAAAGGAGCGAAGGCAAACATACTATGTGAATCATGTGACACATCGTACCATGCAGATAGTGTAAGCATAGACAACATCCTCTAGTTTAACCTGAGGAGAAGTGAATACCCCTGGGAGTCCCTTAATTGTGGTTTATCAAATCAATAATCTAGCCTATTTGACATGGTCATCATGGGCAGCAATAGTGATACCTTCAATTCTATCCATTGGAATACTACTCGCAGTTCAAGCAGAGGCTCCATAAGTTATAATCTATGGAAACAAGCCAACCAAGTGAACATTCGGTCTGATGCCAAAGTATGGGCAGATCAATTTGTTGACCGTCATTCTACCTTCACACGAATGGAGGTTCTGGCTGCTGAAGCCCAGGCTGCACTGGAAAAAAATTGTTGAAGACAACGTACCCTCCAAAACCAGCTCATCTAGATTCACTCAATGTTGGTTTGAAACATCAACAAAACGCATGTACTATATGAACATCCGCACCTACAAGAAGGCTAGGTGCCAGAACATAATATGGAGACTGGCATCGTTACCACAACATCAAGAAGGAAACACAGAAGATCTGTTTGTCAGACCTCTAATAAATATCTATCTGATATCATCAGTAGTAACCCAGATGGCAAGATGAAGTTGCGAAGGTTGGTGAAATCTAAACACTGTGATCAAATGGAAGTTGCGCCATTGAAGGAGGGAAATATTCTTCACTGTGACCCCAAGCATAAAGCTAGCATCTTGAAAAGGCAGTTATCCTCAGTATTTACTGATGACACTGATTCATCACCAGCATATCTAGGCCCCAACCTTCATCCAACCATGGATAGACATCACTGTTGGCTGTGAAGGAGTAGCCAAGTTTCTTAGAAACCTTAAACCACACAAAGAAGCTGGGCCTGACAGTATCTCTGCAAAACTGTTGAAGGAAACGGATGAAAAAGTCTCACCTGCATTCACCTGACTTCTCCAAAGCATCACTGAATCAGAGCGGTGTACCATCTTCTTGGGAAAAAGCAACCATCATCCCTGTCTTCAAGAAGGGCTGCCGATCATGTGCCTCAAATTTATCGGCCTATCTCACTTACATCAGTCCTTTGCAAGCTATGTGAGCATATCGTGCATTGTGCCATCATAAATCATCTCATCGACCATCAGATGTTAACAGATGCACAACATGGCTTTAGGAAATGTAGATATTGTGACACGCAATTGATCCTCACCACAGATGACCTTGCTGGAGGACTAGAAGAGAAGGGACAAATAGACCTTATATTGCTAGACTTTGCTGAAGCCTTCGACAAGGTGTCCCACTGAAGACTTCTGTTGAAGGCGGAGTTCTATGGATTTCGTGGCTGCACTCTGGAGTGGATAAAATTAACTTCCTCCATAACCACACCCATCAAGTGTTGATTAATGGAAAACTTAGCTCTGAAGCCCAAGTAACATCCGGGGTTCCTCAGGGCAGTGTGCTAGGCCCACTTCTCTTCCTGATCTTTATCAATGATCTACCAGATATAATCTCAAGCCCCACACCATGTCTTTTTGCAAATGACTGCATCCTCTTCCGGCATATTGCATCTACTCAGGACTGCACTCGTCTCCACATGGATCTTGACATGTTACAGGAGTGGGAGAGGAAGTGGTTGATGAAGTTGCACCCATCTAAATGCCAGGTCATTCACATCACCAACAAGTGGAAACCCATCTACCAATATGATATCTTTCATGACCACACCCTTGAAGAGGTTAACTCAGCCAAATACCTTGGTGTGCGCATCGATTCAAAGCTGAATTTCAAAACCCATGTGGATGCAACTGTCAAAAAAGGGAAATACACCAATGCCTTCTTAAGTCGAAACTTCAGCCGATACAACTGCATAATTAAGACCACATTCACAACTTACGTCTGGCCAATCGTGAAATATGCTGCAATAGCATGGTATCCTCACACGCGGCGTAACATGAACAAGCTTGAGATGGTCCAGCATAGATATCTTCTGTATGCAACTGGTAACTAATTTCATACCAGCAATATCACGGCCATGCTTGAAGAACTACAATGTCCCACCTTGGAGGATAGATGACTCCAAAGCCATTTTGCCTTGATGTACCACATTGCTATGACCTGGTAGACATCAGGTGGAGTGCATACCTCACTGAAGCATCCTCACGCACCAGAGGACATGGATCCCGCTTCATGATCGGAGCTGCAGTCTGCAGTACTCAGGTATATGTCTCATCCTTCTTCCTCTGCACATACAGTGATTGGAACCACCTGGATAAGGACCCTGCCACTTCATTCTCCCTCGACACCTTCAAAACCGCATTGCAGGGGCTAGCCAGATAGGATTACATCTGGCCTTTGTTTTTACTTGGCCATGTATATATTTGCGCATTTTGGTTGTATTGGCAATGTTCCACACATGCACACAGTTGTAGTATGGTAATCTTCATCCTGATGAAGCAGCACTTACAGGGAAGGAAGAAAAAGAAGAGAAGGGAGGAAGTGAGTATTTCCAAAGAGCACCTCCTTATTGGAATCATGTTGTGAACGCATGCGCTACACCAGTTGTTGCATCTCTCACTCTGTTTTTCACTGTTTATCTATAGAGAAAACAAAAGCATTCACAAAAGCCTTCCTCTCTACAAACTACTCGTAATTATTGGATGTTGCTAGAAATTGCTCGTTTACACTTGGTGGTTCAATGCCCAGAAATAACCAGAAATTACCTGAACTCTTGTCATCGTCCCACACAGTCTAATTACATTATTAATTCTTGTCATCTTTTTACTTTACTCCAAAGTTCCCATCCTCAGTGACGGGAAAAGCTAGCCATGGTAATGGCAAGAAAAATCACAGAAGATGACAGTCAGACAGTTGGCCAGGAAAATTCAATCCATCCTGTTGCACTCAACTTCACTGGGCACTTTTAGCGGGCACTCCCCTCCTCAGGGCAGTGACCGACAACATTCAGCATTCATACAGACGCAGGAATAAAGAAGTTCATGTCTTAAACAGATGATACATGTTTCCATTTATTTTCACAACTGAATTGTCCAAACAGCATCCACAGTGTTATGAGAAAATTCTGAGAATGGGTAGACCACGAGGTGACCCCATTATTGTTTATGACGGTTCATTCGGATAAACAATATGTAAGCCTGGTGTTGGCTTAGTGGTTAGGGTTGTGGCTTGGGATCCAAGGGTCCTGAGTTCAAGCCCCGTTGGCTGCTGAATTAACACCAGGGGGTTGACTCAGCCTGTCATCCTTCCGAGGTCGGCGAAATGAGTGCCGGTGTATGCCCCGGTTAGAATAGGTGTACCATATCCCTGTGTGTCGGAAGAGGCGACCAGGGTTGGCGTCAGGAAGGGCATCCGGCCATAAAACATTGCCTCAAGAAAAAGCCAAACCCCTGCACAGCAGGGAAAAATGGCTGTTAAAACGGTCATTATATATTGTTTTTTTATTCGGATAAACAATATTTTTGTTCTGCCGTTAACTGCAAGAATGTACAGATTCTCTGGTGAGCCAACATCTGAAGTGGCGACAGGAAGTTTACCAGGAGAAAAGCAGGAGCGCTTAAACCAATCTCCACCACTTTCAGAGTTTGGCCTTGGCTTTTGTTGATTGACATAGCGAAACTCACTCATGTCGGAAACTGAATTTGTTTGAATTTGAAAGGCAGGTCAGATGGAGTAATGGGGATTCAGGGAAGGAGAGATTATTGGCCTTTTGAAATTCCCATAATGATAGTGGCTTCCATGACATGAGGTAACATTCATTTAATCACCAATATTGTACCATTACATAAACGTGGGGCATCATGATATCCATAGTAACATGATCGGGCAGCCGACTTTGAGGAACAGGTTGTGAAGGGGCGTACTGGGTGGCTCAAGCTCATTGACAAATTCCATTGGATATACAATGGCTTGATCCATGTCTACGGAGCTGTCAATTGACGTATACAACATAAAACCAGCCAGCAAAGAGTGCAGTAATTGTGGGAAATGATGGTGTTGACGGCGTCGTCGCTGGGAGCGAGTATTGCTCTCACAAAGCCATTGTGGATTCTTGTAATCCTGACTCAAATTTGGATATACAGGGCTCCTCGGTTCATCGATAGAATGAACATTATGGTCAGCTAATGCCTTAATATTGACGCAATCATGGGGGATCATAATATGGCCATCTTCATGGTCTGCTTTGAAGAGTCCATCTCCATTTCTAAGAAGAAGCGATGAGAACTCTGATGCAGATTGATCAGCTGAAGTCTTGGCTCTCGTGTTTGTAGAGAGGTTGAGCGTCTGGACAAATCGCCAAAGGTACGATGCTTTCAGACAGGCATTGTGTTCATCCGATAGCGGGCAAGGTTTGGCATAAATCGCCAGACAACAGTAAAGCAACACCTCCAATCAGTATGATGTTTCGTAAGTCCTAAAGTGTGTGGTCGAGTGCCTCAAATGCTGATTTGTGGAACATTGTGCACTCATCTCACATGATGAGCTTGCAATGTTGGAGAAGTTTGGTTTATCCCATTCCTTTTTATGTGACAAATGGGATTTTCCGTCAGATCCAGATTCAGTGGCAGCTTAAACAAAGAATGGGCGGTTCGTCCGCCATTCGGTAACATGGTTGCAATGCCAGAAGAGGCCATGGCAATCGCTATCTCCATCTGTGACATATGGAGACCTGTGTTAACTTGTCTGTAATAATAGACTGACCTACCTTACCCATATATGTACACACACACACATATACATATATAAGGATGGACTGGTTCCTCTGCAATCCACTGCTGATTGGCAGGATTTAGTGACATGGTTAAGTACAAGGGAGTCTGATGCTCATGCCGAGACGTATCCCTTTCGTTGTAACTAGTGTTATTCTAAAATACAAATGAAAGTTCTTCAAAACTCGTAAAAGAGTATTTATATGTCTCAGGCAAAAATAGCATTCCTTTGTTGTCGTATTTCTCTGCAGACTACTGTAGTATATAAGAGTACTACTCTCGGATACTATAGTTCTAACTGCCACATTTTTACCTGGGGTTGTTAGTTCATTTAGAATCTGGCTGGTTGTGCGGTGAAGTGCACGGACAGTTTGTGTGCAAACACTATGTGCCATCGGGGAGGCCTTGGCTCGCGTCGGAGCAGTGATCATCCGTGTTGGTCAGCTCATGCCCGGCGCTTGACATACCCCGGTCGGTGTCAGTACTCTTGACACTCAGCACAACCATTATTAGTGCACTTGGAGATCGATACATGCACATGGTGATCGGAGACAGTAGAGGGAACATTACCAGGCCAAGGAAACGTTATGTGCTATATGGTGGCAGCGGTTTAAACGGAGCCTCAAAGATGGAGACTGAGTGAACTTTTGTGGCCATGGCGACGACAACTACAAGCACCCTGCCCCCTCCTGAGCCATTTGACATCCTGGGAGCAAATGCGGCTGATCAATGGAGAGACTGGGAAGATACCTGGTTTAATTATATGGTTGCTTCAGAGAAAGACAGCAAGCCAGAAAAGATTCAAGTTGCAGTACTAAAACATGCTATTCGACCTGCTGCATGGAAAATATACAAGTCATTCCAGTGGGAGAACTTAGAAGACAGGGACAAACTTGAGTCAACTCTCAAGCAGTTCCGTGACTATGTGCTGCTGAAGGCAAATATACCGTTTAAATGGTACAATTTTAACATTAGAGGCCAGAGGCATGGGAAATCCTTTGAGCAATATCTTGCAGTGCTGCAAGAAATGGCACTCTTGAGTGACTTTGGTAATATTACTGAGGACCAGATAATAAGGGATAGGATTCTGTTCAGTATTACAAACTCCAAAGTATGTGAAAGACTTTTAGAAAAAGGGAATTTGACTCTGCAAAAGACACTGGAAATTTGCAGATCAGCTTAACCGACTCCAACGCAAGTGAAAGCATCGGGTGAATTGCAACTTGGAATTTTGCTGCACTCCAGTACAAAGGCAAGTGAGCATCTCAGGAAAGCGAAGAGTTCACCTGCACCCATGAAACCACAGAGTGGCGGCATAGTTGAATGCATTTTCTGTGGCCGCAGGCAAGAAATGCACAAGGATTTGTGTCCCGCAAAGGGCAAAGAATGCACAAAGTGTGGGAAGATGAACCACTTAAAGAAGAAGTGCAAGGCTCAGGACAGTAAGCCTATGTGTGCTGTTGCTACTCATAGACACGAGGTCTTCAGCATCAACAGTGTGCTGTTTCTCGAACCTATTGATCAACAGTCGGCTACACTGAAACTTGAGTCTGGAAACTATGTGCGATTCCAGATCGATGATGGGGCTTCAGTGAATGTAATGCCCCTGCATATCTACAAGGCCGTGACTGGTGACAAGATGCCGCTGCGTATGGAGCTGATTGACATGCACATAGAAGCCTATGGCCGGCACAAGTGGCCTGTGAAGGGCGCCTTCATTGTGAGCATGTGGTGGCACAAGCTGACCTGTAGACCGAGGTTGCTGCTGGTGGATGGTTGTCACTTTCACCCAATCTTGGGACGTAAAGCCTGCATTGGTATGAAGCTTATTCTAGTGCTGGATAATGATGCGGTGAACAAGCCTGATGTGCGCAGCGCTTATGTGCATGCCACATCTCCAACGATAACCAAGGGTGAGCATGGGTCACCTGCAACTATAGAAGAACTGACATCTCGATGCAAGACTGTGTTCACATATAAGATTGGCATGCTACAAAGGGAGTACCACATAAAGATAGACAAATCTTTGGATTCAGTCTAGCACGCACCATTCAACATTCAAGTCACTCTGCATAGCAAGATCAACGAAGCTCTTGATGGCCTGGTGCAACAGGATATTATTTCACCGGTCACTCATCCTACCCCATGGATCAGCTCCATGGTGGTCATGCTGAAGAAGAATGGCGAGCTACGCATATGTTTGGACCCCCGTGACTTGAATAAAGCAACTAAACGGAAGCACTACCTGATTCCTACAATTGAAGACATCTCTATGCAGCTGCAAGGTACAAAATTTTCTCATTCCTAGACGTGAAGTCGGGATTCTAACACGTATCACTCGACGATGAGTAATCACATTTGACTACGTTCCACACATCGTTTTGATGGTACTAATGGAAGCGCATGCCATTTGGTATCTCATCAGCACAAGAACATTTTCAGCGCCACATACACAAAGTCGTGGAAGGTTTGGGTGAGTGCGAGGCAGTCGCTGATGATTTTTTTGATGGTTGGTTTTGGAATTAACACTGAGAATACAAGATATACAAGACCCACAAGAGTAATCTTTGAAGCCCTACTGAAGCAGTGCAAAGACAAAGCATTGAAATTCAACAGTGAAAAGTTGCAGCTGCGTGCTACAGAAGTGCCTTTCATTGGACACACTACTATTGAGGATGGTCTGCAATCTGACCCAGGCAATATCAAGGCAATCATAAACATGATTGACAAATGTGAATTGAAGAGTGCATTCCCAGAATTTAAATTGAAAGTGATTGCCTGAGCCATAGAAACAGGAAATCTTAGAACAGCTCAAGAGTTTAAGATTGGCAAAACGTGTGGGGTGATGGCATAAAATAAAATACCAGAGAGTTGGTGTCAAAGCCATCCAATGCTCGCCTGTTTATACATTTATCGTTTTTAAAAGACTAGTCTAATAATATTTTTTATAAAGCATTGCAGTGAAGTCTGATCCAAATTATTTTAAAGCAATATATGTATTTGTATATTATAATCAGTAAAAAATAGTGTGGGAGATAAAAACATTAGAAAGGAAATAACTTGCACCAAAAACTTTAACATTTTCACGCTCACGCTCACGCTCACGCCGGGGGTATCGCTATAGCTCTCTGTTCTTCAAACAGGCGAGCTAAAAATGAAGGAAGCCATTTTACAATGGTCTGAGAAGCCATTTTACAATTGTGTAAAATGAAGGAAGCCATTTTACAATGGTCTGAGAAGCCATTTTACAATGCACTAGAAAGAGATTTTATTTCACCGGCTCACAGAATCGTCGATTGGGACAAAATAATGGAGGGAAAAATCTAGAAAGCAAGTAAGTGTGAAGTGTGTCAATGTATTGTGTCAGTCTGGCATGATGTTAAGAGCGACATAATTATTTCAACCTTAAACCAGTTTCGCATTTCCAATGCTTTTGAAAGAACAGAAGATTCTTGTTTGTCGGAGGAGCACGAGGATGACATAGCAACCAATGACGAGGGTCAATAGCGAGCAAAGTGGCTCTGATAGTGAGGAGAATGTTGTAGAATAAAACATAGTGCGGCACAGATAATTATTTCCTTTTTCTCCTCCCCTTTTTGGACATTTTTATTCAAGAGTTCCTCAGTTGGACTTTGTGTGAACTGTCAATAAAGGTGCACGTTGCGTTCATAATTATGGTTTTGCTTTTTTTAACCTTTTCTACATTTATTAATATTTTCATTTATCGATGCTTTCCAACTGTTCTGTGATTTTTCCCGGTGTATTAGCTTCGATGTCCATCGACACGCAAAATTACCATTCTTCCCCATTTTCTCGGGTCACTCACCTGCATTTTTTATTTATTACTTACGAAATCTTTAGATTTCGTAAGTATATTGATGACTTCCGTCCTCTGTTGGTGTGTTTGTGTGTGTTTGTTTGTTTGTAGGCACGATAACTCAAGAACGGAAGAAGCTACCAATGTCAAATTACACCACCTGATTCAGGAGGGTGATGGCTAGCGCTGATTAGATTTTGGTCATAATCCGTCAAAGGTCAAGGTCACAGTGAGGTCAAACATTCAATTTTTGATGGTTTGGTGCAGAATCATCGTAGAAACTTCTGGTTTGCGTCGCTACCTTCTCTAGAGACAGCTTTTATTAGACAAGGTCAGAGGCCAAGTTGACAATTTTGTAAGTACCAGTCTATGACTGCTTGTTACTTACGAAATCTAAACATTTCGGAAGTATATTGATGACTTCCGTCATCTGTTTGTGTGTTTGTTTGTTTGTTTGTGTGTTTGTTTGTTTGTAGGCACGATAACTCGAGAACAGATGAAGCTACCAATGTCACATTACACCACGTGATTCAGGAGGGTGATGGCGAGCACTGATTTGATTTTGTTCAAAATCGGTCAAAGGTCAAGGTCACATTGAGGTCAAACATTCGATTTTTGATGGTTTGGTACAGAATCATCGTAGAAACTTCTGGTTTGCGTCGCTACCTTCTCTGGAGACAGCTTTTATTAGACAAGGTCAGAGGTCAAGTTGACGATTTCGTAAGTACCAGTCTCTGACTGCTTGTTTATTTATTTATATTTCCATTTACAGACGCGTTCCGACGGTTGTGATTTTTTTTTTCTCAGTGTATCGGTTTTGATGTCCATTGGTATGCTAAATTACTGTGCTTCCCCATTGTCTCAGGTTGCTCCCCTGCATTTATTTTTTCATTTACGGACGTTTTCCGCCGATTCTGTGTTTTTTTCCTGGTGTATCGGCTTCAATTTCTGTTGGCAAGTGGAATTTCAGCTTTCTACCTCACCCAGAAGGTACCGAACATTTATAGCAGTCAGTCAGTCAATGATTCAGTCAGTCAGTGAGTGGTTAGAAAGAGAGATACACACACACACACACACACACTCACAGGACCGTGTCAAAAGTCATGAGCATCAGTGGATTCCACATGTTTGCACCGAATATAGTCGAACACGAGTCATTCGCAACATCTATCCACTGCAATATAAATTCAGGCTCGGTATATTCACAGCACTGGTGTTGACACAATCCATTGCAACAAAATTGCTGTCAATGATCTTTCGTTTTGCCAACGTGCAGTTATTTAATTCCTCGTGAAGGAGATCAACTCAGCTGCAGATATCTATGACCGATTATGGTGTTATGTGGATGCCTGCGTGGGCGCAAGCAGTGTCAGAAGGTTGGTGAAACACTTCAAAGATGGAAACACAGACATCACCAATCAGCCATCTCGTGGTCGGCCGAGAAGCAATACGACTGAATGAAACAAGCAGAAGGTTGATGTGCGTGATTGGGTGACAGTGATCACTGAAGACCAATGGGTGACAGGGGAATTGTATCACAGCTTGGCATAAGACATGACTTCATTCAGAAGATGATAGCGACCTTGGGATATTGAAAAGTTTGTTCTTGTTGGGTTCCCCATTTGCTTATGGAGGAACACAAAAACACATGCACTAATGTGTCATCAAAGTTGTTGCAACAACATGCCACCAAGGGCGATGACTTCCTGTTCCATATCGTGACTGGTGATGAAAGCTGGCCCTACCATTTCAACACAGAAACCAAGCAGCAAAGCATGGGATGGCATTACTCCACAGCTCCAAGGCCAAAAGAGTACCCTCTGCCAGCACAGTTATGGGAACCATCTCTGAAATCGAGAGGGATCCATACTGGTTGATTTCCTGCCCAAAAGGGAAGCCATCAATTTGGCACATGACATTTAGACACTCAAGAAATTGAAACGTGCAATTCGGGAAAAGCTCCCGATGAAAAAAGCTGTCATCTTTCAACATGATAACTCTCAACTTCACATTGTGCATCTGACATTGGAGGAAATCTCAAAAAATGGCTGGGAAGTGCTCCCCCAACCCCCGTCAAGTGAAGACATTGCCCCCTCAGACTACCATCTGTTTGGGCCCTTGAAAGACTACATGAGAGGCTAGCACTATGAAAACAACGAGGTGGTCCAGATGGCCATGCGGAGCTGGTTGCGAAGTGTTGGAGCGGACTTCTATTGCAGTGTGATTTTTAAGCTCACTGGCAGAAATGTGTGGATTGTTCTTGGAATTTTGTCGAAAAATAATGTGGTATGAATTACCATTGAAAATATCATTTTCTTGCATGTACCTTTGTTTTTCTGCACAATGAACATGCTCATGACTTTTGGTATGGCCCTTGTATGTATAAATATGCACAGGTAGTGGACAAAAAAATGTAAATACTGGATAAATGAGGGTCATCAAGCAGTGGCTTCCACACAGGTATGGCCCATATGTTAATGAAGCAAGTCGCATCCCAGCATGCTTAGGGTCATGTGCAAAAATTGTGCACAGGCCTGGTTGCCTACTATCATGGCCAGCATGGCTGAAAGAGGAACCCCCCCCCCCCAAATGCTTCCATCCACAGAGCACATGTCATCGCTCGATTGTCTGATGAGCAGGCACTGATGTTATCTCTGTGTTATGGCCTTCTCAGTCAGCATGTCTGAACCCAATCGAGCCTTTATGGGATATTCTGGAAAGATGCCTGAGAGAGCGTTTTCCACCTCCATCAAAGAGGTGTGAATTAATTAATTTTCTCATGGAAGACTGGTGCCGCATCCTTCCTGCAGAATTCCAGAAACTGGTGTCAATCTGCCACGGCACATATGGACCGCACTGGTGCACGAGTTGGCCCAACGCCTTTATATTAACTGATTTTACATTGGTGTTTGCATTTTTTGTCCAGTATATTATATACGTGTATATATATATGAGGCGCCGCGATGAAGAGTGATGTAAGGAACACATCGGCCATTTTGGAGTTAATGCCATATAGCACTATTTTAACCCTTACCTTATCATCTGAGCCTATCATCATCATATCATTAAAAAATGTTGCTTACATCACTCCTCCTTGCAGGGCCTCATATGTACATATATATATATATATATATATATATATATATATATATATATATATATATATATATATATATATATATATATATATATATATATATATATATATATATATATATATATATATATATATATATATATATATATGTATATATATATATATATATATATATATACGTATATATATATATATATATATATATATATATATATATATATATATATATATATATATATATATATATATATATATACGTATATATATATATATATATACATATATATATATATATATATATATATATATATATATATATATATATGTATATATATATGTATATATATATATGTATATATATATATGTATATATATATATGTATATATATATATATATATATATATATATATATATATATATATATATATATATATATATATTGTTATGGCTGTGGAAATTCGCAGAACACCATAAAGGTCGGTAGTTCCGTTAGATCGATAAGTCTATGTTCAGTTAGATTTCCCACCGTTGTTTCATGGGATTTATTCGTGTCACAGGGCTGTGATCCTTTGAGATAGCCGTTTTTCTTTACTATCGTTATTTTGGACCAACAACCAAATTTCAATCTCCTCAAACAACTACAATTGCCTCATCAACCACATTTCAACCACCTAACCACCTAACCACCTTCCCCGCTACGCCAACTGCCGATCCCCTTCTCCACAAACCAAACCACAACTCTCTACCGATGGCGCGCGGATTTTCCCTCCTGCTTTTCCCACGCTTTGGCATGGGGGAGGTGCGATTTGAGCCAGAGGTCAAAGGTGAAAAAGGTGGGGGCCTGATTTTGGGGGAATGAATCTCCCTGGACCTGTGCCAAGACAGATTGTCTCGGCCCCCGTGAGGCGTGCGGGGAGGGGGCGAGAGGGCACGCCCCTTTTCTGGAAGCTTCCTGCAGTAGCTGGAAGGTGGGTAAAGCGAAAAATGGGGAGGGGCGAGGCGTTTTAACGGGGGGATATAAGGCCGCGAAGGACGCCAGCTCGGGGCCTTCTTCTCCTTCATGTGTGTTTTTCATTGGGGACTTTGTTTTGTCTTTTTATTCGTGGTGGTTTTCGGTGGTGCGTGGGGCTTCTTCTCCTTCGTCGGCTTGGTCTTCGGAGAGTCTTGGGTTCGGTGGTTCGGGTCGAGTTGTCGGAGCTTGCAGTCGGTGGAGAGTCCGGGCGTCGCGGACTGGAGGCGCCGTTCTGCCAGCTGTGTCGTGCGGACCTGCGTGTTCCTGCAAGGAGCGCCGGAGAGAGCTCGCCCACCATCGCACCATGAGGGTGCAGGCAACCTGCAACGGTCTCGTGGGATTCGTTCGGTCTGCGAAGTCCCACGCCATAAAGGTCTACGGACCCTGTCTGGCGCCCTCGTCTTTGGGGGTGGCCTTTTCTTTTCTTTTGTGTGAATGATGTGGCACCAAGTCTCCATAAGTAAAACCTGTTTAAGTGCCTGTAAATTATAAATAATAGTCGGTCGTAGTGCTTTCGCTTTATTTACTTCCATACCTGCATGATTAACTGTATATGTGTATTAAAATAAATGTGTTTGTGTGAATGTACCCCGTTTGTTGCGTCCTCCTTTCACCACATTGAAATGCCATCTTGCATCTCGGAATTAGAGTTGGGGTTGTTAAATACCCGGTAAATAGAATCAGGTTGGGCGATAATACCCGCTCGGTTATCACTGCAGAACGGAACGGACCGCTTAAGCAGTTCATATCCAAGCCGACCTGCGTCAAGGGACGGTCTCCCGGTTGGCTACCCGCGCCGGTACTTAGGTATATCGATATTCGGCGGGTTTTTTTTTTGTTTGTTTTTATTTTTTTGTATACCTTGGTCGAGGCTCGTATGAGAGCTAACACACAACTCACAGCAAGGAGGCATGAGACACGATGGGCGGGAGTGGAAGGGACAAAACAGTGGGGAACAGACACATTAGGTGAACTGTGGAAGGGAGAGGGATGGGGATGGGACGGGGAACATGGCGAAGAGAAGATGGACATTTCAGGGACTTTCAGGAAGACTTTCAGGAAGACTTTCGGTTGACCCTATTTTGCGCGGGTAGAAAAATGGTTAGGCCATGCTGGGGTTGAAAACCCACCCGTGACCGGGTTCCGGCGTTTTTCCGGGAGGTCACGACTGGATTGTCCGTCCAGTGGACGAGCGGCTACTATTAGTGAAAAGCGGCCGTTCGCACGCCGGCGGGCGCGAATTCGTAACAATATACACACATACATATTATATACATATTTATATATTTACATAAAAATCTATATATGTACATTTATATATTTCTATTCATATATATATATACACACACACACACACACACACACACACACACACACACACACACACACACACACACACACACACACACACACACACACACACACACACACACACACACACACACACACACACACACACACACACACACACACACACACACACACACACACACACTGTATATATTGTTTTTTTGGAATATATATATATATATATATATATATATATATATATATATATATATATATATATATATATTAATGTTTTGGCACGCCCCTTTCTTTGTTCCACCATCAGATTTTTGTTACTGTATGAAATGAAACAAGATTTGGCACATATACTAATTATATTATTGTCTTCCTTAAGAGGCCCCTCAAAATTTGTTTTGATACATTTTCACAAACTCCAAAGGATTCCATTCAAATTCGGTACGATTATGGGTTTTGGTCCAACTTAGGTCATTGGCTATAATTTTTTTCCATAACACTTCCGATATTCGGATAAATCGATATCCCTTGTGGGATTTTTCATTCAAATCCACTCAAGTTTAAGGCCGACGGGGGACGCAAATTTCCACTTTGCCCCAGGCGCTGTTTACCTCCGCTACGCCAAGCTGTTAGGGTTAGGGTTTGGGTTAGTGTTAGGGTTAGGGTTAGGGTTAGCTACCCTAACACTAACCCTAACCCTAACCCTAACAGCTAACCCTAACCCTAACAGGTAACCCTAACCCTAACAGCTAACCCTAACTGCTAACCCTAACCCTAACCGCTAACCCTAACCGCTAACCCCTAACTGCTAACAGCTATTCAGGAAATTTGCAAGAAAGCCCGGGCAACACCGGGCTTTATTGCTAGCCTGAGCAACGCCGGGCATTACTACGAGTATATATATATAATTTTATATATTTGTTCATATACATGAACATATACATACATGTGTGTATGTATATATATATATATATATATATATATATATATATATATATATATATATATATATATATATATAGAAATACATATATGTACATACATATTAATAAACATATTATATATATATATATATATATATATATATATATATATAGATATATATATATATATATATACAGATATACATATATATATATATATATATATATATATATATATATATATATGTATATATATATATATTGTTGGGGGTCGGGTGAGAAGACCACTTGGTGGCGGAAGCTATCTCGGCTGCCACCAGACTCCCTGGAATTGTAGGCCTAAGCTCACGGATAATTCCATGACGCGGAGGCTCGCTTAACCGACCGTGGATACCAATGACACAACCACGTGACCTCGGGTCCTCCCGTCTATGGGTTAATCGGGTTACCTAATTAATCACGTGATTTAATTACCGGAGATCACGCCCTCGGTACGCCTTGTCTGAGCCAGATCACTCTTCCGGAACGGATCACTTTACCGGATTGGATGCAGCAGAGCGACACTGCCAAGGACGTACTGGCTAAAAGGAATGGATCATTGGGAATAAAGTCCCAGCTAAACTAGGATTTGGACCATGCTTGATCAATGAAAGAAAAGACAAAAACTAGCAGGGAACATTTCTGATAATAATTTATTAACAATAGGCAAGGAAAGGTATGTGGCACGATCAAGATTTATTGGGGTGTGTTGTGCAGAGATAGGGGATAGAGGTGTGGTGCAGCAGATAAACAAGCAACTTACAAAAGCAGACACAAAGCAGACTTAATGCGAAAATAATAAGAATAATAATGACTACAATAACGATCTTCTGCAGTCTTAGTGAAGCAGACAGGCACCAGGACACATGCACACACACAGAAACAGAAAACCCAATGAAGAGGGAGTATTGCAACAAGAATGGAGAGGAGTTGAGGCTACGATCGCGGTACCTTTGTACTTGATTGCACGAGCGCCACCAATACGTTTCAGGGGGGGATGCTCCGTGGTGCGGTACCCAACAGCCGGCGCATCGTCTCCAGCTTCAGCAGCGCATGTGGAGACCGTGTTCGTGAAGGAGAGGCTTAAGTGGAGAAGGGGTGGATTCCAGAGTGCGTGGATGGAGTGGTAGGCGGGACCAGGTAGGCAGGTGGGGTTAACGTCATGTGGGCAGAGACGCGGAGGCAGAGTCCAGGCAGCAGGAGGCGGATTGTGGTGATGTTGAGCAAAGAGATGTGGGTGAGGCGAGGGAGAGAAAGGTGGAGGGACCGCTTCGACCTTTGTAGGACTTGCAGCGTGGGGGGGGTACCCCAAAGTGAAATGTCATCACCTGAATCGGGCGCTTCGATTGGCCCCAACCGCTCACGCGGCCCGCTAACATTGGCCAGAAACCGCACTACTTTGTTTCTGGCAAGTTCATCTCAGACAGCGAAAATATTCTGCTCCGACCCCACGACATGACATGAATTGCCCACACCGAAATTGGCGAGCAAATCGTCCTGCAAAAACCCCCAGGCCGTACCCTTGCGACCGGCCGAGGGTCCCGCGTGCCCGCTCGGGTGTCCCACCAGCGCTGATCAATGCGCTACTTCACGCGTGCCAACGTGGCCCACACTGTACAATATTCCCCTGCCCGATCGCAGCTTCGCTGGCCGGAGAGACGAGAAGACGCTCACCATCCGTGGGGAATCCGCTGCTGCCATCGAGGGATGAAGGTATGGTGTTATGGCTAAATCCATGCATATTTCGCGCAGTATGCACAGATCCGCCATGGCCCATGTGGTCAGTGCTCGCTTTCGCCCGGTTCTGCTATTGTGTGCATGGGGCGAACACCGATATGTGTCAGATATTTGGTTGAAAAGGAACGCTCCGCTTTTACTTCACACACTCGCATCCCGCTCAACGTGGCATGGAGTCGCCTTGATCAACTCCGTACGCGTTTCGTGCAGCGTGGGCGTAGTGCTGGCTGTGTTTCCTGTGTTGTGAAAAACACCATTCGTGCAGCCTCTGAAGAGATATTCATTCGTATGCCTTTTTAATGCATCCGGCAATCTTCCCCCGATCATCGGAAGCTCAAATCGATAATCCCGGACTGCCAAGCACACTGTATGACTGGCCGCACATGTTGGGTTGAGGGCTTACTTAGGAACGTGGCTCTGCGCTGTTAATGCTCGCACGTCATCGTTTCCTATCAGCGGCGCCGCACGCGCTGGCCTCCGTGAGGGCCCATCTCACAGTGAAGGCGCACATGGCTCAGATTTACCTCAGAAATATTCAGAAAAGAAGAGGAGGGACGAAATGAAGAAAAAATGATATAAGCAAACCTAGCTATGAGATATTTGCAACACACACCCATTGTCCAGCTAGACAAAAGGGAAGGGACTATCTACACGTATATTAATGGAATAACTATCTTGGGACCACTATCTGTTGGATGCATGTGGTTCCGAGAACCGCAACAATTAATATATATATATATATATATATATATATATATATATATATATATATATATATATATATATATATATATATATATATATATACTGAAACGCAAAAGAAACTTACCACTTGTTTGAAATGTAATAAAATTGTAACAGTTCAAAATAAAACAAACCAACAATTGCTAATTGAAGCATTGGCATTTTATTGATGACATGTCAAGTTTTTGACCAAGATACACCATCTCATAAGTTTGTTCTACAGTACAGAACAACACAGGGTGCAATATCAGTCCCCTTTCAATAGCGTGTGTGGCCACCATTGTTTTGGATACAGGCAGTGCATTGTCGGCGCATACCAGTCTTTGGATGGATTGCTGCTGGATTCTGTCCCACTCAGTCCTCAATGTCTGAAGCCATCTGACTTAGGACCATCTGCCTGTCCTGCCTTGCAGTGGTGACTCTTGGCCTCCCTGATCGAGGTCTGTCATCTGCAAAGTTGTGGAGCGTGTTTCTGTCCACCAGGGCCGATATCGTCTGGTGTGAACAGCCAAGGCGACGTGCCACTTCACGGTAGCTCAATCTGCCTTGCAGTATGCCCAAGGCACACTGCCATTGATCCCTTGACAATCGTGGCATGTTGATTGAAATGCCCATTTTGCACTGGCCTTTTTAAAGCCAATATCAAGACATCACGTGCAGCTCATTAAAATCATCCCGTACCCCTTGGCTAATCATTGACAGTCAAAATGGCTGTTCAACAGCTGTGCTATGAAGTGACCATTGAAGGTTCAAGTGACCATCCGTGACCATTTTGTCTGACAGTGAGGACACTATTGTCCACAAATAAGTTCACACATTTACTGCACGCAGTGTTATTGTTGATATTTGAAGGTTTAAAAGGTGGTAAGTTTCTTTTGCGTTTCAGTATATATATACATGCATAAATATAAATAAACACAGATGTTTTATATATATATATATATATATATATATATATATATATATATATATATATATGTGTTTATAATTAGATATATATAGATATATGTGTATGTATATATTGTATATATATATATATATATAAATACATATATATATATATATATATATATATATATATATATATATATATATATGGTGTCCCAAAAAAATATACAACTTTTAAAATGCTTCGTTTGATCCTAAAAAAGCAGTAATTTTGTCACTAATGCTTCATTTCTTGTTGCATAGACCCTGAAGTTTATTTTGATACCAAGCAAGCACCAGAAAAATGCCAAGACTGACCGTACAACAACGGACGAAAATTGTTGAACTTTGGCACCATACGAAAAGTGTCATACAGGTGCAACGTCTTTACTCGAGACATTTCGGTATCCACTTGTGCCATGCACCAAACTTTTGGACAATAAAGTGCACCATCGCAAAGTTTACCAATGTGGGAACCATCTGTGACCTTCACCAGGGTCACAGTGGTCGGAAGAGAACAGGCCGTAGTGAAGAAAATGTGGAAATGGTGAGACAGGCGGTCGTTCAGAGTCCAAAAGAATCTATTCGACGACTTTCTGCGGAGACAAACATTTATAAGAGCACCGTTCAGAGGACCCTTCGCCAAGACATTCATGCCTTTCCAGACAAAATTCAAACGGAAACTGTGCTTACTGATCAACAGAAACGCAAACGACTAGACTTTGCAAATTGGTTCTCAGGAAAGTTGGAGGAAGATGCAGACTTCCTCAAAAAACTTTACATGACGGACGAATGCCATGCTCACTTGTCCGGGGAGGTAAACAAGCAAAACTTTCGGTACTGGGGAACTGAAAATCCTGGTAATACATCAATTGAACTGGTGCCTCGATCTGTTCTCAGTCACCATGTGGGTGGGGGTTGGTTGGTATGGGATAATTGGTCCATACTTCTTTGAAGATGACCAGGGATGCACTTGCATGGTAAACCAGAGGAACTATCCCGAAATGATTCAGGAATTCTATCTGCCTGAGCTACGTACTCAGGCCCGTAGGAGAAACAACCTGATCCAGATGAGAACCCAGTGGTTCCAGCAGGATGTGGCACCGCCCCATACAGCCAGGGAAACAAGGTGTTTTCTCAACCAATATTTTGAGGGCCGCTTTATCTTCCTCTACGAAGACGTTGAGTGGCCACCGTGTTCCCCTGACCTTACTCCTCCAGACTTCTTCTTGTGGGGGTATCTCAAGGACAGGATCTATGGAAACCCTCGGTCTCAGACTCTTGATCATCTGAAGGAAAACATCCACTGAGAAATCCAGAATATTCCTCAGGAAACGTTTCCCAAAGTGATGGAGAACATGACAACGCATTTGCAGGCAATGATCAGACAACGTGGAGCCGATGTCGAACATGTGGTCCAAAAGAAAACGACGATTCTATCCCAAAATTTAAATTTTGGTGGCAATTTTGACATTATTACAATAAACTTCGACCTTTCATCTTTCTATCCAGCTAAATATCTTTTAAAAAAAATATATGTTATGACCATCCTCTTTGCAGATGAAAAGTTGTATATTTTTTTGGGGACACCCTGTATATGTATATATATATATATATATATATATATATATATATATATATATATATATATATATATATATATATATATATATATATATATACATACATACATACATACATACAACCACATATTCATACAGTGCGGCCTATAGGAACTCTACACACCCTTTCAAATTTTTTACCTTTGCCTTATCACGTGGAATTAAATTGCATTACATCAGACTTGTTCTTCCTTTATTTACACATCGTAACCCACAACGTCCAAATGTATAATAAATTCTGCAAATTTCAGAAAATTAATTATAAATGCAAAACTGGAACATCCGACCTCCATTTATTTTTGCCATTTATTTCTATTTTCATTTAGAGATGCTTTCCGATGATCCTGTGATTTTTCCAGGTGTATCGGCTTCGATGTCCATTGGCACAGATATCTACCGTGCTTCCCCATTGTCTCGGGTCACTCACCTGCATTTATTTTTTTCATTCGTTTTATGCCTCCGATGATGAAGTCGCCGGTGGCATTATGTTTTCGGGTTGTCTGTACGTATGTACGTACATCCATGCGAATTTTCTCTGTGTTCTCTGCAACCGCTTACCCGATTAACATGGAATTTTCACCATAGATGCGAGTACTCGTGTAGAATATTTTTGTGATCATTATGATGTCAGGTCATGTGGTATGACAGCCATTTTGGAAAAGAAGAAGAACTTTGGACCTTTGTATCTCTGAAACCGCTCCATGGGAAAATTGAAACTTGGCACTTGTGTAGTACAACCCAAGGGAAACAAGTGTGATTTTTTTGATGATGTCATATGTGGCTTCCTTATGACGCAATAATTGCACACGTCAAATGCTTTATCCGATCAGTATGAAGATTGTTGAGGGTCATATAGGGCTAAAATATAATTGGCAAAAAATTGATGACATCATTGGTCACGTGGTTCGGCAGCCATATTGTTTTTAACATAAAACCTTCAAAATACTTCTTTGTAACGGCTGAACTGATCGTGGCGAAAGATTACAAGTATGATTGCCTATCCATGACAAACAAAAAGTTCTCCACCTATGATGTCATAGGTACATTGTTTGGCAGCTTTGATTTTTTGAAGAATAAACGTTTTATAATCTTCTTCTCCAGAACGGCTTGACAGATTGAGGGGAAACTTAAGTTCTATATTCCCCAAGCCTTGGGGATACTTGGTTGTTCACAAATCATTGTATAATTAAAGGTCACATTGTCCGGCAGCCATATTGATTTGAACGAAATTCTTTCAAAAATATCTTTCTCTTGAACCGCTTCATCAATTGATGTGAAACATCACACTTTTGATCAAATAGATATGTGGAATATATGTTTTACATTTCAACCCAAATGGATGCATGGTTGGCAGACATAATTATTTAATATTTTAAATCTGGGTACAGGGATTTAAATCAAACTTGGTGCAAGTATGTATAATGATGTAATAATGTAGGTGGAGGCCTACTGGTGACATCATGACGTCGAAGGTTGAAGTTCTAGTTTTTCATTTATTTATTTTTATTTATGGATGCTTTCCAATGGGTCTGTGATTTTTCCCAGTATATGTCCTTCTCCCAGTATATATTTTTCCCAGTATATGGCTTCGATGTCCATCGGCACACAAAATTACATTGCTTCCCCATTGTCTCGGGTCGCTCACCTGCATTTTTTTTTCATTTGGTTTTTTTCATTTATTTATTTTCATTAATTTATATTTTCATTTATGGATGTTGTCTGATGATTCTGTGAAGTGTACCAGCTCCGATGTCCATTGACACGCTCAATCTCAGCTTTCTTCGTCACCTGGAAGGTACCGTCATTCAGTCAGTGGTTAGCATGAGATATATATATATATATATATATATATATATATATATATATATATATATATATATATATATATATATATATATATATATATATACTCGCAGAGATACCCAGAATTTGTGGCGTCGCTTTGCTGACGGGAATATTCGGGGGGGGAAACAGAGGGTGTGGGGCAGAGACAGGGGTGGGAGAGAGAGAGGGGGAGTGAAAAGAGGGGGGGAGAGAGCGAAGCCTCATCACATGTCGCTTTCCTGTTCACTCCGAGAGGGAAGGGTGCTGCAAGGGAAAGAGAGAGGGAGGAGGGAAAGGGAGAGTGAGGGAAGAGAGGATGGAGGGGGTGGGGAAGAGGGAGGAGGGGGAGGGAAGAGAGGGGGGTTGAAAATCCAGCAGATGTAATGCCTAGTTTAACATCCATCTGAGGAATGGCACACACATTGATGAATCACCCTGCCTGTGAAACACTGAGAGGACAGTCTATAGCTGGGTCGGATACAAACCCAGGCTAGGCAGCTTAGTGTGAGTGTGCATTACCTCTTGGTAATGAGAGCTCCGTCGCAGAGCTTCGGTGGGTCTAATTTTCGCAATAGCATAATTGGCATTCCTTCTTTCAACACCAGATTGTGTTGTAGAATTCCAGGAATCTCCAGTGAATTAAGGAATTTGACTGGGTAATTGACCACTTCTTCAAGGTCTGACACTGTATCAAGTGATTTGTAGCATTTTTCTGCCACAGGAAGCATTTTGAGCAATTTGTAGTTGATGGAGTTAACCGTTTTGTTCTTCGGGCCAAGGATTGCCCTTTCACAAAGGCATTTGTGGTTGCTGTAGTGGATGTGTATGTTCGAAAAGATTTTGGCCATCAACTCCTCTTCTGGGTTCACCAAGTTACCAAAAGGAATATGAATGTGTCCATCAGTTTTATTAACTAGAATCTGTCCATTACCAAGTTGGAGAAGCTGATGAGCAAAGTGTTGTGATGTCTCGTCAGCATGAAGGTGGATTCGCATATTCGTGTTGAGTTCAAGTCTCGTCACATGCTGCCAAAGATATGAGGCCTTGAGACGTGCATTGTCTTCATCTGCTTTTGCACATCGAGGAATAACTGGCAACTTTTGCCTAAAATCACCAGACATCACCATAGTTAACCCTCCCATGAGTATTTTTCATTATGAAGGTCCTATAGAGTGTGATCGAGGACTTCAAAGGCACGTTTGTGGGACATGGTTGCCTCATCCCAATCAATGAGGTGGCAATGTCATAGCAGCTTGGCTTTGGCACTTGCCTTCCCAATGTTGCAAGTGGGAGTTTCGTCGTGGGCAATGTTAAGTGGTAGTTTGAAGGCTGAGTGTGTTGATTGTCCTCCTTCAAGCAAAGTGGCAGCAATGCCACTAGAAGCAACTGTCAGAGCAACCATTTTCCTTTGTCGTAATTTGGCAAGCAGAAGGTTAATCACAAACTTTTTTTCCAGTACCTCCTGGAGCATCGAGGAAGAAGAGCTTTCCTTTGCCATTTTCAATGCTTTCCATGATCTTTGTGAATGTGATTTTTTGATCATGAACTAACAATGGTTCATTTATTTCAACAAACTCTGACAGATTTTTGCCGTTGTAAATTGTTTCTTGAAGTAGCTCTTGAGCAACACCCTTCTCTGCATTCCGGTCTGCCACAGGAAGTCCAAAATGTGATAGGTCTGTTGCTCCCAGTGCAACAACTTTATCCTCCAATCTGATGAGAGCCTCGTTGAAGACAGCATCATTGTAGATGATGTGTTGTGGATTCTGCCTCTGCACGTTCAACAAAATGTCTTCCACCATGCACTCCGTATGTTTTTCCCAAAGTTGCATCGGACTTGAGAGGCCACATGTCTGAAGCATAATCGCAAAAAGTCGCCGCATTTGGACAGGCGTTTGAGTTGCTGCAGCTTCTTTAAGTGTTGCATCCCAATGTCCATCATCTTCAAATTGGGAATGAAAATGGCAAGCTTTGCGGTAAGTCTTGCAGACCTTCCCCTCAAAGGTGTGGAGATCTTGAAAATTAGTGGGCCCTTTGATGGTGTGAAGGAGCATGCACAAGTAGAAACACTCATAATTGTTTTGGGTGGACTGTATACACCCTTCCAGTGGCATTCCTTGACCACATTTCTGGATGACTGTTAAGTTATTTTCCCTGCTTCCTTCTTTGCCATGACGTTTTAGACGTGTTTCACGAATAATAGTGGGGACTTGGCAGTATAGCAGAACTTTTGCAAAATCGACTTCTTGGCACAGCGTAAAGAATGCTGTAAGTGTGGATTGTGGTGGTGTCTCCACTCTTTGTCTAACATTTTCCTCAGTGAAGTAAACGTGCTGTCCGTTCTCAAGATGAACTGCACGTTTTACCACAGTTGGATGGTGCTCATGAATGGTGAAGTTCAAAATTCTCCATGCTGCCTCATTAAAGCTTATATATTGACCTATCTGATATCTTGCCACTTCATCCATTTCTGCTCTGTCATTATCCATTCCAAATATGGCCATATTGCTACCTTTGTGGACATATTTGCAGATATATTTTTGATTGCTTTGATGGAATTGCAATATTCCACATTCAAGTGTGCCTTGAAAATTATTGACAGGAAAGGACTGTATTGACCCAGCGATTGTCCACTTCAATTTATTGGCCTCCACGAATGTTGAGCCAAGCTGTGTGCTTGCCATCTTCTGGATTTTGTCATTTGTAGGCAGGATAGCCATCAACTCCTGTTTTGTGTTTCCTGTATTAAGTTATTAGAGATGTTATTGGTGCAGGTATTGCCTTTCATGCAAAGAGATGATTGGTTTAGATGACCACATAGTCCATGAATCATGTGACTATTGACAATGGCAAATGTCTCAGGGTTTACTTCTGGGTCAGGGAGCTCTGCGCGGATGAGCATGTCAATTTGTTCTGCTTTGATTTTTCTGTGGTTGTGTGAATGCGACAGGCCTTTTTTTGCCACTCAATTGTGGAGACAGCCCTGCACCTGACTAAATATTTTGGAGTTTTTCAAGAGATGCATTAGTTTGCTCTGATTCTGATGGAACAATCTTGCAAGCAGGTCATGCCGATGTTGTGCTGTTTTGCCTTGCATAAGTTCATATTTTACCTCTGCCCAGGAAGGATTGCAGGTGAAGGTAATAAAAATGTCAGAGCTTCCGAACTATCTGACATAAGTCAAGGCATCCTAAATACGTTCATGCACTTACCTTGGTCAGCCAGCTTACTTTGTGTAGGCCTTCTTTGGTTGCTTCATGCAGCTTCTTTGACTGGAGGATTGTGGGCGGTGTCAATTATTTATATAATCCCAGCCACAGGGGATTTAGTTGATTATGTGAGAGCTGATTGGCTCTTCCCTCCATTCACAGGTGAGAGATGTGGGTGGGTCATTCTTTAATATATATATATATATATATATATATATATATATATATATATATATATATATGTATATATATATATATATATAGGCATAATGACGTGCTGGCCTATGTTGCTTGCGTTGTTGTCACGATTGAGTTCATCTCTCAGATGAACGCAGCTTTCTGCACACAATTTCTGTTGATTATGCCAAATGAAAAGCAACCTCTCACTTTCAATCTTAACATAGATGTCGACGACAAACTGGTGAAATAAATCTTTGCATCACAAGAGATGGTTGAAATCATTTGATTGCACCATCATGTGGTAAGCATCGAAATCAGAGGCACTTACTTTCTTTGAAGGGTTTGTCTGTCCAGTGGAAGGGTTATGTTGCTGAATAAGAAAGTTATACCCATCTTCTCCCTGGCAGAACATCAATGAATACTGCAAAGCATCATAGCTTTGATGAATATCAGCATTTCTGTTGATTTGCTTGTCATGTTGCTGGAGCACTATATCGTGAGGTCCATGTTCCGCATCCACCATAATGATTGCGACTTCATTTGTGGTTGGGGCATCTATGGTAGACCTGGCCCTGAACTTTGAATATCGGCATGAATCCAGGCATCCTCACTTCTTGGGTGGTCCAAAAGAAGTCATTTTGTAGCAGCTGTTGTACTTTTGAATGTTCTGTTGAAAGTATTTGGCGCCAGAGGTGCTTCCAATCATTAAATTCTTCATTAATTCTGGAGGGTCTTGCAAGGGTTAAAATTTTATTTTGCAGCCAAAACAGCACATTCCAGGTGGTTAGAATGGTATAATTTTCTCATCGTTTGCCAACAAAGGTCTGTTGTTTCTTGCAAACGTAGCTGTGCATGGCGGATGTGTGTATATATATATATATATATATATATATATATATATATATATATATATATATATATATATATATATATATATATATATATATATATATATATATATATATATTTTTTTTTTAAACCAAAATGTGTGCAATTAAACACTAAGGCCTCACTGTCACGTTACAAAAATATCTCACTGCCACGATATTAAAGGCACCGCACCGCCATGTTATGAAAAGCACCTCATCGCCACAATATTAAAAGCACCTCACCATTACATTATTAAAAACACCTTAATGCCACGTTATTAAAAAGTCTCACCTCCACGATATTTTAAAGCACCTCATCGCCACGATATTAAAAGCACCTCACCATCACGTTGTTAAAAGCACCTCACCATCACGTTGTTAAAAGCACCTCACCATCATGCTATTAAAAACACCTCAACACCATGATATCAAAAACACCTCATCACCACAATATTAAAAACACCTCACCACCACAATATTAAAAGCACCTCAATGCCACGACATTAAACGCACCTCAATACTATGATATTGAAAGCACCTCACCATCACATTATTAAAACACATCAACGCCAGGATATTAAAAACACCTCACCATCACGATATTAAAATCAGATCATTGCCATGATATTAAAAGCACCTCACCACCACAATATTAAAAACACCTCACCGCCACGACATTAAAAACACCTCACCGCCACGATATGAAAAGAACCTCACCGTGACGTCATTAAATCACCTCAATGCCATGATATTAAAAGCAAGTCACCATCACGTCACTAAAACACCTCACCGCCACGATATTTAAAATACCTCACCACCACAATATTAAAAGCACCTCACCATAACGTTATTAAACACCTCGCCGCCAGGATAATAAAAGCACCTCACCTCCATGGTATTAAAAGCACCTCACCATCACGTCACTAAAATACCTCACTGCCACATTATTAAAAACACCTCACCAGAACATAATTAAAAACTCACTTCCACATTATTAAAACAACTCGCCTCCACATTATTAAAAACACCGCATTTCCACGATACTAAAAGCAGCTCACTGCCATGATATGAAAAGCACCTCATCTCCACAATATTAAAAGCACCTCACCATTACATTAATATAAAACACCTTAATGCCACGTTATTAAAAACACCTCACCTCCACGATATTTTAAAGCACCTCATCGCCACGATATTAAAAACACCTCATCCCCACGATATTAAAAGCACCTCACCATCACGTTGTTAAAAGCACCTCACCATCACGTTGTTAAAAGCACCTCACCATCATGCTATTAAAAACACCTCAACACCATGATATTTAAAATACCTCATCACCACAATATTAAAAATACCTCACCGCCACGATATTAAAAGCACCTCAATGCCATGATATTAAAAGCACCTCAATACTATGATATTGAAAGCAGCTCACCATCACGTTATTAAAACACATCAACGCCAGGATATTAAAAACACCTCACCATCACGATATTAAAAGCAGATCAATGCCAAGATATTAAAAACACCTCACCGCCACGACATTAAAAACACCTCACCACCACGATATGAAGAGAACCTCACCATCACGTCACTAAAACACCTCAATGCCACGATATTAAAAGCAAGTCACCATCACGTCACTAAAACACCTCAACGCCACGATATTAAAAGCACCACACCACCACAATATTAAAAACACCTCACCGCCACGATATGAAAATAACCTCACCATCACGTCACTAAAACACCTCAATGCCAGGATATTAAAAGCAAGTCACCATCACATCACTAAAACACCTCAACGCCACGATATTAAAAGCACCACACCACCACAATATTAAAAACACCTCACCATCACGATATTAAAAGCAGATCAATGCCAAGATATTAAAAACACCTCACCGCCATGACATTAAAAACACCTCACCACCACGATATGAAAAGAACCTCACCATCACGTCACTAAAACACCTCAATGCCACGATATTAAAAGCAAGTCACCATCACGTCACTAAAACACCTCAATGCCACGATATTAAAAGCACCACACCACCACAATATTAAAAACACCTCACCGCCACGATATGAAAATAACCTCACCATCACATCACTAAAACATCTCAATGCCAGGATATTAAAAGCAAGTCACCATCACATCACTAAAACACCTCAACGCCACGATATTAAAAGCACCACACCACCACAATATTAAAAACACCTCACCTCCACGATATTTAAAACACCTCACCACCATGATATTAAAAGCACCTCACCATCACGTTATTAAACACCTCGCCGCCAGGATAATAAAAGCACCTCACTTCCACAATATTAAAAGCACCTCACCTCCACGATATTAAAAGCACCTCACCATCACGTCACTAAAATACCTCACTGCTACATTATTAAAAACACCTCACCAGAACATAATTAAAAATTCACTTCCACATTATTAAAACAACTCTCCTCCACATTATTAAAAACACCTCATTGCCATGATATAAAAACACCTCACCACAACATTATTAAAAACATCTCACTCCAACGTTATTGAAGACAACTCGCCGCCACATGATTCAAAAGACATCACCGCCGCATTATTAAAAGCACCTTAGTGCAACGTTAATGCAAACACCTCACCACAACATCATTAAAAACTCACCTCCACCTAATGAAAAACACCTCACCACTACATTATTAAAAATTCCTCACCTCCACATTATTAAAAAATACCTGACCACATTATTAAAAACACTTCCACGAAATGTTAATAAAAACCGCTCACCACAACATTATTAAAACCTCACCTTCACGTGTTGAAAAACATCTCACCTCAACATTATTAAAAACACCTCATCACAACATTATTAAAAACATCTCACCTCAACATTAATAGAAACCTCTCACCCCCACATTATTAAAAACAATTCACCTCCACATTATTAAAAACACATCACCACAACATTATCAAAAACTCACCTCCATCTGTTGAAAAACAACTCACCTCAACATTCTTAAAAACACCTCACCACAACATTCTTAAAAACACCTCACCACAACATTCTTAAAAACTCACCTCCATGTGTTGAAAAACATCTCACCTCAACATTATTAAAAACATCTCACAGCCACAGTATTTAAAACACCTCACTGCCACGATATTAATAACACCTCACCACAACATTTTAAAAAATACCTTACCGCCATGATATTAAAAACATCTCACAGCCACAGTATTTAAAACACCTCACCGCCATGATATTAAAAACACCTCACCACAACATTTTAAAAAATACCTTACTGCCATGATATTAAAAACATCTCACAGCCACAGTATTTAAAACACCTCACTGCCACGATATTAATAACACCTCACCACAACATTTTAAAAAATACCTTACCGCCATGATATTAAAAACATCTCACAGCCACAGTATTTAAAACACCTCACTGCCATGATATTAAAAACACCTCACCACAACATTTTTAAAAATACCTTACTGCCATGATATTAAAAACATCTCACAGCCACAGTATTTAAAACACCTCACTGCCACGATATTAATAACACCTCACCACAACATTTTAAAAAATACCTTACTGCCACGATATTAAAAACACCTCACGACAACATTTTAAAAAATACCTTACTGCCATGATATTAAAAACATCTCACAGCCACAGTATTTAAAACACCTCACTGCCACGATATTAAAACACCTCACCACAACATTTTAAAAAATACCTTACTGCCATGATATTAAAAACATCTCACAGCCACAGTATTTAAAACACCTCACTGCCACGATATTAAAAACACCTCACCACAACATTTTAAAAAATACCTTACTGCCGCGATATTAAAAACACCTCACCACAACATTTTAAAAAAATACCTTACTGCCATGATATTAAAAACATCTCACAGCCACAGTATTTAAAACACCTCACTGCCACGATATTAAAAACACCTCACCACAACATTTTAAAAAATACCTTACTGCCATGATATTAAAAACATCTCACAGCCACAGTATTTAAAACACCTCACTGCCACGATATTAAAAACACCTCACCACAACATTTTAAAAAATACCTTACTGCCATGATATTAAAAATATCTCACAGCCACAGTATTTAAAACACCTCACTGCCACGATATTAAAAACACCTCACCACAACATTTAAAAAAATAACTTACTGCCATGATATTAAAAATATCTCACAGCCACAGTATTTAAAACACCTCACTGCCACGATATTAAAAACACCTCACCACAACATTTTAAAAAATACCTTACTGCCATGATATTAAAAATATCTCACAGCCACAGTGTTTAAAACACCTCACTTCCACGATATTAAAAACACCTCACCACAACATTTTATAAAATACCTTACTGTCATAATATTAAAAATATCTCACAGCCACAGTGTTTAAAACACCTCACTGCCACGATATTAAAAACTCCTCACCGCAACATTTTAAAAAATACCTTACTGCCATGATATTAAAAATATCTCACAGCCACAGTGTTTAAAACACCTCACTGCTACGATATTAAAAACACCTCACCACAACATTTTAAAAAACACCTTACTGCCATGATATTAAAAACATCTCACAGCCACAGTATTTAAAACACCTCACTGCGACGACATTGAAAACACCTCATCACAACATTTTATAAAATACCTCACTGCCATGATATTAAAATCATCTCACAGCCACAGTATTTAAAACACCTCACTGTCACGATATTAAAAACACCTCATCACAACATTTTAAAAAATACCTCACTGCCATGATATTAAAAACATCTCACAGCCACAGTATTTAAAACACCGCACTGCCACGATATTAAAAACACCTCATCACAACATTTTAAAAAATACCTCACTGCCATGATATTAAAAACATCTCACAGCCACAGAATTTAAAACACCTCACTTCCACGACATTAAAAACACCTCATCACAACATTTTTAAGAATACCTTACTGCCATGATATTAAAAACATCTCACAGCCACAGTATTTAAAATACCTCACTGCCACGATATTAAAAACACCTCACCACAACATTTTAAAAAATACCTTACAGCCATGATATTAAAAACATCTCACAGCCACAGTATTTAAAACACCTCACTGCGATGATATTAAAAACACCTCATCACAACATTTTTAAAAATACCTTACTGCCATGGTATTAAAAACATCTCACAGCCACGATATTTAAAACACCTCACTGCGACGACATTAAAAACACCTCACCACAACATTTTTAAAAAATACCTTACTGCCATGTTATTAAAAACATCTCACAGCCACAGTATTTAAAACACCTCACTGCCACGATATTAAAAACACCTCACCACAACATTTTAAAAAATACCTTACCGCCATGAGATTAAAAACATCTCACAGCCACAGTATTTAAAACACCTCACTGCGACGACATTAAAAACACCTCATCACAACATTTTTTAAAATACCTTATTGCCATGATATTAAAACATCTCACAGCAACGACATTAAAAACACCTCACCACCACGATATTAAAAATACCTCATCACTGAATTATTATCAACACCTCACCACAACATTATTTTAATATTCACCTCCACGTTATTTGAAAACACCTCAACTCAGCATTATTAAAAACACCTCACTATAACATTTTTTAGAACACCTTCCTACCACGATATTAAATACACCTCACCACCATGGTATTTGAAACACCTCACTGCCATCATTTTAAAAACACCTCACCACCACGATATTAAAATCACCTCATCGCTGCATTATAATAAACCTCTCACCTACACATTATTGGAAACACCTCATCACAACATTATTTTAAAATTCACCTCCAACTTATTTGAAAATACCTCACCTCCACGTTATTATAAACACCTCATTTCACCATTATTAAAACACCTCACCACAACATTTTTTTATAACACCTCACTGCCACATTATTGAAAACACCTCACCTCCATGTTATTAACAACACCTCACCACAACATTATTAAAAACACCTCACTTCCACGTTAATAAAAATACCTCACTGCCACATTATTGAAAACACCTCACCTCCATATTATTAACAACACCTCACCACAACAATATTAAAAACACCTCACTTCCACATTATGAAAAAACACCTCACTTCCACGTTAATAAAAACATCTCACTGCCACGTTAATAAAAATACCTCACTGCCACATTATTGAAAACATCTCACCTCCATGTTATTAAAAACACCTCACCACAACGTTATTAAAAACACCTCACCTCCACGTTATTAAAAACACCTCACTTCCATGATATGAAAAACACCTCACCACAACATTATTAAAAACACCTCACCTCCACAATATTTAAAACACCTCACTGCGACGACATTAAAAACACCTCACCACAACATTTTTAAAAATACCTTACCGCCATGATATTAAAAACATCTCACAGCCACGATATTAAAAACACCTCACCACAACATTTTAAAAAATACCTTACTGCCATGATATTAAAAACATCTCACAGCCACAGTATTTAAAACACCTCACTGCCACGATATTAATAACACCTCACCACAACATTTTAAAAAATACCTGACTGCCATGATATTAAAAACATCTCACAGCCACAGTATTTAAACACCTCACTGCCACGATATTAATAACACCTCACCACAACATTTTTAAAAATACCTTACTGCCATGATATTAAAAATATCTCACAGCCACAGTATTTAAAACACCTCACTGCCACGATATTAAAAACACCTCACCACAACATTTTAAAAAATACCTTAACGCCATGATATTTAAAACACCTCACTGTGACGACATTAAAAACACCTCATCACAACATTTTAAAAAATACCTTACTGCCATGATATTAAAAACATCTCACAGCCACAGTATTTAAAACACCTCACTGCGACGACATTAAAAACACCTCATCACAACATTTTTTAAAATACCTTACTGCCATGATATTAAAAACATCTCACAGCAACGACATTAAAAACACCTCACCATCACGATATTAAAAACACCTCATCACTGCATTATTATCAACACCTCATCTCCACGTTATTAAAAACACCTCACCACAACATTATTTTAAGATTCACCTCCACGTTATTTGAAAACACCTCACCTCAACATTATTAAAAACACCTCACTATAACATTTTTTAGAACACAATCCTACCACGATATTAAATACACCTCACCACCATGGTATTTGAAACACCTCACTGCCATCATTTTAAAAACACCTCACCACCACAATATTAAAATCACCTCATCGCTGCATTATTATAAACCTCTCACCTCCACATTATTGGAAACACCTCATCACAACATTATTTTACAATTCACCTCCAACTTATTTGAAAATACCTCACCTCCACGTTATTATAAACACCTCATTTCACCATTATTAAAACACCTCACCAAAACATTTTTTGTAACACCTCACTGCCACATTATTGAAAACACCTCACCTCCATGTTATTAACAACACCTCACCACAACATTATTAAAAACACCTCACTGCCATGTTAATACAAATACCTCACTGCAACATTATTGAAAACACCTCACCTCCATGTTATTAACAACACCTCACCACAACAATATGAAAAACACCTCACTGCCACATTATTGAAAACACCTCACTTCCACGTTAATAAAAACACCTCACTTCCACATTATTAAAAACACCTCACTGCCACGTTATTAAAAACACCTCACCTCCACGTTATTAAAAACACCTCACTTCCATGATATGAAAACACCTCACCACAACGTTATTAAAAACACCTCACCTCCACATTATTAAAACACCTCACTGCCACGTTATTAAAAACACCTCACCTCCACATTATTGAAAACACCTCACCTCCATGTTATTAAAAACACCTCACCACAACGTTATTAAAAACACCTCACCTCCACGTTATGAAAAACACCTCACCTCCACATTATTGAAAACACCTCACCTCCATGTTAATAAAAACACCTCACCACAACATTATTAAAAACACCTCACCTCCACGTTATTAAAAACACCTCACTGCCATGATATGAAAAACACCTCACCTCCACATTATTGAAAACACCTCACCCCCATGTTATTAAAAACACCTCACCACAACGTTATTAAAAACACCTCACCTCCACGTTATTAAAAACACCTCACTGCCATGATATGAAAAACACCTCACCTCCACATTATTGAAAACACCTCACCTCCATGTTAATAAAAACACCTCACCACAATGTTATTAAAAACACCTCACCTCCTTGTTATTAAAAACACCTCACCACAACGTTATTAAAAACACCTCACCTCCATGTTATTAAAAACACCTCACCACAACGTTATTAAAAATACCTCACCTCCACGTTATTAAAAACACCTCACCACAACGTTATTAAAAACACCTCACCACAACGTTATTAAAAACACCTCACCTCCACGTTATTAAAAACACCTCACTGCCATGATATGAAAAACACCTCACCTCCACGTTATTAAAAACACCTCACCTCCACGTTATTAAAACACCTCACTGCCATGATATGAAAAACACCTCACCTCCACATTATTGAAAACACCTCACCTCCATGTTATTAAAAACACCTCACCTCCACGTTATTAAAAACACCTCACCTCCACGTTCCGGTAAGGTGATCGGCATAACTGCCGTCGTTTGACATCCCTACCCTGGCCTAATGTTGCAACCCACATTTGGTACCATTCTGACTGGTGGGTCAGGAGAAGAAGATTTTTGAAGAAATTTACTATGTCGGCCATTTTGACCTATTTAAAGTCACATGACTGGAATGAGCTTTACAATCTCCATTACCAGTCAGGAGCAGAACGTTGCTACCAAATTTCAGCCGGATCGGCCCAGCGGTTTTGCCGAAGAAGTCGAAATAGGATACGGACAGACTGACTCAGCATGATGACAATACCTAAATGTAATTGAAATTCCAGATAAGCTAATTTTAAACCACAAACATATATGATTTCCTTTTTAAACTATCGCTGCTGTTGTTAGCTTATCTGGAATTTAAATTCCAGATAAGGTATTGTCTTCGTGCACTCTCCATCCATCTGTCCATCTGTCTGTCTCCTATTTTGACTTCTCTGGCCAAAGTGCTGGGCCGATCCAGATGCAATTTGGCAACAACGTTCCACCCCTGACTAGTAATGTAACGGGGATTGCAATACTTGTTCCAGTCATGCGACTTTAAGTCGGTCAAAATGGCCAACTTAGTAAATTTCTTTAAAAATCGTTTTCTCCACTCCCACCATTCAGAATGCTACCAAATTTGGGTTACAACATTGGGCCTGGGCCCAGATAAGCTATGGGTCCAGTGGTCCTGTTTTGTTTTGTTTTTTACTTCCATTAAGTGTTCCCCACAAAACGCCATGATAAGATATTTATACATGTTAACACAGCATTTGTCCGAGGAGGAAAAACTCCTTGGGGAGGGGGCATATTATTAGTTTATGTGGAACTAGCTGAAGTACCCGGGAATACCCGGGAAATTTGCCCTATTTGTGCCCACTAAGCGATACTCACCGTTCGCAGCCATGCTCCCAGCCCGTCAACAGGACTCCTGCACCCCTCCAAACGGGTTTCGAGCCCACATTCACACCAACAGCAAAGCGACCTCCATTTTTGTCAATTTGACTAACCCACTAACTCACATTACTCTGACCCCAGGGTCACTTGGGTGGGAATCACTCCTCCCCCCAATCACTCATCGCACCATGCATACCACATTCGCTCCATACACACAGGCCCGCTGGCCCTCACTCACTCCATACACACAGGCCCGCTGGCCCTCACTCACTCCATACACACAGGCCCGCTGGCCCTCACTCACTCACATCATCTATCTTCCCTTTATCAATTGTCTCCCTAACCCCCTTTATGGCTTGCCTGGCTCTTTCATGAGCAGATCTATCAGCAGTTAGCTGTTGCCATGCGCGTGCAGTTCGAGAATTCAAATAACAGGAGGAGAATGTGTATGTTTAAAAAGTCAATGAATACGAACATTTTGCATTTCAAAAAACCCTCGCGTTTTTAACCATGAATCCTTTTGTTATGATTAATATGCCAGCGCACTATTTGAAACCCATTTTTTTTCTTATGGAAATTTTATTTCATATATATATATATATATATATATATATATATATATATATATATATATATATATATATATATATATATATATATTTTTTTTTTTTTTTAATACATATTTTTTTCATTTTTATGGAGAGCCACTTAGCGCATCCTGGAGCTGAATGTTCGTTCTATATGTGTGTAAAGTTCCATCAAGATCGGTTCACTGGTCTAGGAGCTTATTCGTCACAAAAAAACAGACAGACAGACAGACACGGACAGAAGGACTGCCATTTATATAGTAGATTGGAATTCCAGTTAAGGTATAGTCATCATGCACCATCCATCTGTCCATCTGTCCATCTCCTAATTTGACTTATCCAGCTGAAATTTGACAAAAGTGCTCTGCTCTTGGGAAGTAACAGGGACTGCAAAAGCTCGTTCCGGTCACATGACTTCAAGGAGGTCAAAATGGCAGGCTTAGTAAATTCCTTCAAAAATCTTCTTCTCCAGACCCACCAGTCAAAATGCTACCAAATTTGGGTTAGAACATTAAGACAGGGAAGGGATATTAAATTGCGGAGGGCATGCCAATTACGTGACACATCCATGGAGATCAAACACCGTTACTGTAGTGGGTAGCAGGAAGCATGTGCCACACCAGCTATTGCTGTATGCATCCTGACCAACAGGAAATGCCTGCCACACATGAATTAACCTGTTCGTGGTCCACAAATCAGTTTTGTGAGCAACCAGGAAATTTAAATTTTAAAAATGCTTTTCTGGCGAGGCTCCGCATATTAAACATGAGCTTTGCAGAGATACAGCTCCCTACTTATCAGTGTGATTGTACTGCAGCCAATACCAGGAAGAGAAATGAATTATCACAATATAGACCAGTCCACCCCAGAGTGGGAATCCTGGCAATTTATTTTACTTGTTTGTATACTGTAAGTTGTGACATGTAAACACATTGCAAGTGAAGTTAAGCTGGTTAACCATAACCATCACTCTATAAGGTGATGTTGTACTATGGACTGTTATCACTGTCTGCTGCTGTTCATGTTTGAATGAACTCCAAAATCTCGCAGGTGCATGCACATTTACCATTTGGACTCTATCTTTTTCAATGTGGGATTCCATTCTTCACTTTGTCATTTCAATTAAATGTCTATTCCTGCATTTAAGAAGCTCTTACATTTCTTGAAAGCCCTATCCTTTGAAGTTAATCTCTTCGTTTACTTTCTTCATTGTCCTTATCCCATAATTCTTGTAATATAACTTAACATCATCTCGTTGAGATTACCTTTTGCATAGGCATCACTGCAAAACTGATGCAACTTTCTTAGGCTCTCATGCTCCGTTCCCCTTTAATTGTCACGCACCGAGTTAGTTATCTGCTTCGTGTGAATTATCAATTGCCATCTTTGCATGACAATAACCCATTGGGGACGGGGGTGGGGTGGGGTGGGGGAGGAGAGAGAGGGACAAGGGGAAGATGGGGGAGAGGTTTAGGGATCAAGCCTGCATCCAAAGTTCAAGTACAAATATAAACAAGCAATGAAACGTGTATTTTGTACATTTATATTTGCACTTTCACTTTGAAAATACAATTAATAATTTACAGCACAATTAATTAATCGTGAAAATCAATGGAGTGAAAGAATGCATCGTGTATTTGTCTGTTATGGTGATGAGGGAGTGGGATGGAGAGAGATTTTGTGATAAGTTTACTTGCCTCCATTTCATGTGTTTACTATCTATTTTGCTACTTCTCTACAGTTTCACCGGAATGGAATATGTTTGTGATAGGTGACACATTCATCAATCAAACGTTTTGTTTCATTAATTTATTGCCAGAGACATTTATTATCCCCCTACCTGTTTCACCGGATGGGACTATGTTTGCTCTCCTTCTGTCCATCCATCTGTCTGTCCGTCCTTTCATCCCACCTGTGTTTTTTCTAAACTTTTTCCCAATACCCTTTAATATATTCAACTGAAACTTGGTGTGTGGCTTTATTATGATAAGTTACAAAAGAAGCTCGAGTTTCAGGGCGTTTCATCAATTTTTCACAGTTATTCCCTTTTTAAACTTTGAAAGTATCACATATTATATATAAATCAGTGGTCAACTGACATTACTCCACTCCACTGATTTACATCCATTGGCTGGACAGCTGGCATGACTACACCCCAATAAAATCATGTGCTGCCATTACATGAAGCAGCACAGATTGGCAGGCCTCAGGCCTTAGGCCTGGGTGTTGGTCCATGGCCCAGTGCAATTGGAATGATACCAGGTACTGAATATAATCACGATGCTTGTTGTATGTACATCGGATTATTACCCTCACCAGAGGAGAGGGCATTGCATATGAGTCCGTTTGTCTGTCTATTTATTACTTGTGAAAACAGAGAATTTTTAAAGTATACTAGATGACCCGTGAACCCGTTGGGTTCCCGGTGTGACGGTTGATGAAAAAATCATTTCAAGGAAAAAAAAAGAAAAAAGATAGTTCCAGCGAACTAAACCGCTGAGGTTGTTTCCATTGATCAAATTCTTCCGAAGAGTACTTGACTGAATCGGAAATCGATTTCTTAATAATTTTTTCGTTGCCTGATTTGAACGAAACTTGATACTGCACACCACAGGAGAATGGTGAGTAAGGTGGCCCTAAAAAATTTGTGCTATCGTGTACCGTTTTGGCTGTATTTCGGGAACATACATACATCATACATACAAGATGAGAGTTTTAGTAATATATAGATAGATTTGTTGGTCTTGTGCGTTATTCCGTTTGTCTGTCTGTCTCTCTGTCTGCTTGTTTGTATGTCAATCGCCTAAACGCCATGTGAATGAAGGAGCATTTCGGTAATTCATAATGCTTTAGGAATTTCCGGCTGTCTTTTAAAAATCTCAGAACTGCCTTGCAGAGTGAAGACTGCTTCCAGTTCAAATGGCTGAAAATGTCCAGCAGATCCGACATGCCAATTCCCACGTCTTTAATACTATGAGATAGACGTAATCTGGGTCCATTACATAGAAGGAAATTTAAAAAAACAGATGGTCAAACCAAGCAGCTTGTAGAGTGCTCACAAAATGGCTTAAGCACTCAAGCAAGCACTGCAATGAAACGGTCGAAGCAAACACTGTATCACCATGGCTTGCAAACAGCAGTTGATAAGGAACAGCTGGCTTGGCAAGCAATTAGCAATGTATACAGCGATTTGTAGGTATGAAGCTCAATCGAACAGAAACCGTTTAGACCTGTTCCAAGGCGAGGGATTTGTCGAATCAAAATGGAGGCTAAGCCCCAAGGAGGTGGAGTTTGTCTGACCAAGGATAAGCCTTTCTTGGAGTTAAGCTGTTTTTAATAATTTTTTCGTTGCCCGATTTGAACGAAACTTGATACTGCAAACCGCAGGAGAATGGTGAGTAAGGTGGCCCTAACATTTTTGTGCTATCCTGTACCCTTTTGGCTGTATTTCGGGAATATACATACATACATACATACATACATACATACATACATACATACATACATACATACAAGATGAGAGTTTTCGAAACATATATAGATAGATTGTGAAAATTATCTTCAAAAGGGGTGTTTAAATTTACCCCAAAAAATTGTTTTTTGAAACAAAACAGTACTTTGGCCAAGTTTTAATAATTGCAGAAACTGTTCTTTAATTGTCATATTGTGTTGTTGAGACAAAATTGCAATGTGTACTTAGTATTGTGGGCTAAGCTACATCATAAGCGACACTAATACACTCACCACTAAGCTGTTTATCTAAGGTTCAAATCCCGACCCAGCCATAAACAGTCATCCCGTTGTTTCGCAGGCCGGGCGATTCATCATTGGGTGTGCCGTTCTTTGGATGGACGTTATACCGGTGTCCCATCTGCCGGCATTGTTTGGTGAATGTTAAATATCCCACGTTGTCCTTCACGAACAATCGGCGAGCTCTCACTGGCACCGTGAACAAATTACAAATTTCTGCTCTCACCTGAAGGGTGCACTGCATCAGCGGCACAGCGCTGGCCCCAGCAAATTATGCTACCCACAGCCATGTGCTGCATATGAAAGAAAAAGAACAAGTATGTTGGGAAGTGTTGTTCAGATCAGTGTGATGATGATATCCGGGGAGGGAGAGGGAATGACCTCCACCACAGAAGATGAAGGGAGATTATGTAGTCACCCCTGTTTGTTTGTCTGCGAGCAGGATATCTCAAAAAGAGCAGGATATCTCAAAAAAAAAAAAGAGCAGGATAATTTTTTTCTGATGAAGTAGACCTTAGAAGACTTAATTTATATAGATTATATGAGGGCTCTGTCATACAAATCACATACTCACATGCAGACAGACAACACAACTTGACATCAGCCAAATATGGCCACTGACCTTGGGGGAGTTACACAGCATGGGTATTGGAGGCAGCACATTTCTGTCTGTGGTCAGCAGGGAACTTTGTGGTGGCACCACCTTTCTGCCTGCAGTCAGCAGGGGACTTTTGGAGAGAAATCCCTAAGATCAGTGCTCTATCCTCTAAATGTCGAACATCAAGCAAGAAAGCGCCATTTTTAAAGCCCTTGGTATGATTCAACGAAGGGCTGGGAATCGAACCGGCAACCTCCCAGACTCAGAGCAGATGCTCCCACCACAATGCCACTGTGTCGGGTATTACAACACATTTACTGCAAATACATCGAATATCTTTACAGGGCTTTATTAGGGGTTGTTTGTGTTTTTTAAACAAAGGAAAGTAATACACAATTAATTTTAACCGTTGTTTACACTATTTATGGGAGCATTGCTGTCCTCATGATCTTCTTTTTAATGGCCAAAATTATTCCAACATTATTGAGGGGTTGGCCAGAGGAGGCTTGGCCCAAGTCTTTCATGAACTACCTGGCCAGGCCTCACTTTCGACTAAGGTTGTGGCAGGAATTAGTAATTTCGACATTGTGCCGGTGACAGCTCGCCTGCTCTTCATGAACGACGAGTTTCAGGCCAAGAAATATACTTCGGTCTGGGATATTTACCGTTCACCAACTAATGCCAGCAGATGGGACGCCTGTTTAATGTCTATCTGAGGGATGGCACACATTGATGAATCACCCTGCCTGTAAAACACCGGGATTACAGTTTATAGCTGTGTCCTCCTGGCATTCCTGCCTGTTGCCTTCCTAATGGTGCATGTTGTAAGTTTCTGGTTTATTGTGATTAAAATACAGATAGATTTGCTCTTTGAACAACTTGTGTTAGCAAAACAAATAAGACCCTGGTGTTGGCTTAGTGGTTGGGGTGGTGGCTTGGGATCCTACGGTCCTGAGTTCAAGCCCCGTTGGCCGCTGAATTAATACACCAGGGTGTTGACTCAGCCTGTCAACCTTCCGAGGTCGGTGATATGAGTACCAGTGCAGCAGCCAAAAGGCTGCTCATGAAGGTAAGGGGTATTGACGGATTTATTAAATCTGGTATTGGTGTGGCACAGGCATGATGGACCGAATGGCCTCCTCATGTGCATAATTTCCTTATAATCCTTGTAAAAAAACAAGCTCGAATGAGCTAAGATACTCGCCCTCTTAATGATGACGTCAGAAAAACGAATATGACGTCATTGTGATGTATCAGGTTTGGATTAAATTATCTGTGCAAATGCCCTGCTTGATTCCCGCAAACAAAATTCAAACAGATTGCCTTCTTTCGGAGATAATGGTATAGGACTATAGGCGATTTCCATTAGCGGCGATAATATGACGTCAACTTTTTTTTCTTGGAAGAATTTCCAAAATCGGAGATGGTTACTTCCTGCGCGTGGGCTTTCTGCATATACATGGCAAGTTTCACAAAGATCCGATGAAAACTATGGATTGTGAAACAAAAAATGTCAAAAAATAGGAATGACGTCATAGTAAGGTATCATATGTGCAGTAATTAATCTCTGCCAATGCCCTGTTCGATTCCCGCAAACATAATTCAAAAAGCTTACCTAGTTAGAGATAATTTTTTAGGCAATGTCCATTAGCGGAGATATTTTGACGTCATAACTTTTTTTTCGAGGACTTTTCAAAATCGGAGATGGTTACTGTCTGCGCAGGTTATTTTTACATATATATGCCAAGTTTCAGGAAGTTTCGATGAAAACTGTAGGCTGTGAAACAAAAAAGTCCACAAGAACAACAACGTGAGTAAGACTTCGAGATCCTCCACAAGGATCTAAAAATACAAACTTAATAATTTGTTCAAAATTCATTCTCCTTGCAACCTCCTATTGATTGAATAAGACGGATTGTTATTCAAACATCACTTTGCATAAAACCGTACAGGGAAAAGTTTAGAATGTTACTGTGAGTAAATGTAAGCCTTATGTGTATGCTGAGTACATGTAAGCAATGTGCACGTGACATATATTTTCAAATCATCTTCCATTGAACTTAGAAAATTATAGAAAGCAATCATTGAAGAACAATGCATATTTATTCCTATTGTGTCCTCTCATGAGACAAATATTCTCCATTAGTCGTTTATCTTAATTTATCTGAGTTGTATACTTCTCTGAAGGTCCCTTTCCATGATGATTATTGCATATTTACTTCCGGCACTATTCCAAATGCAGTAGTGTTAACAGCAACTATCTCAGACAATTTGATTTTCCAAAAACATGTAAAGGTTGTTTCCTTTGGTATTTCAGAGTAAAATTTGCTGCTCTCATGCTCCTTTTCCTTGTTGTACAGAGGTGACATTTTGATATGTTATTATAAACGAGCAAGTCCATGTGCCTCAGCCCCACTTTCTGTTGCGTTGTTTGTACCTCTGATTTTTTTTTTTTTTTTTAATTATAAGAATGGGGAAGACTGAGATAACAGTAAAATAGTTACAGTCATGGTGTATTGACATCACTTGCCTCCAACCCTCACACAGCCAATCAGCAGCGTCTCAGGACTTGTTGCCAAGCTCCGCGAAGCAGAGTTCACACTTGTTTTGTCTGGGCATTTATCGATGAGAATCATGAAAATGTTTGTGTCCAAATCGAATTTTATTTTGACCCTGGACTGCCTGGGCCCATGGTGATTAATATGGTCCCACATTCAACTTTGTGTAGCCAGTAGTTTGGGAGAAGATGCAAAATGAAACGCACACACACACACACACACACACACACACAAACACTGAATGTTATTATACAGATTTCAGTGGTGATGGAGTCGGTCTAGCTGCTATTGCAATGCCAATTCTCTCACTGGTGTCAGCTTTGATCGCATTGGCCATTCAGCAAAAAATTCCGCACGCTGCGATGGAGTTGTAATCTGTCCAGCTCGTAGCCACACAGAGGTTTACAACTTTTCCTTAATGCCGCAGCATTCTGTCAAGACTCAATAATACAGCCCTCCACCACTATTACATGTTTGATCCAGTGTGCACTGCATGTTTGGCAGTACACATCTATTTGCAAATGGAAGACAAAGTAGTTACATTAATTACTAATGGAGATGTTATTGGGAAATTATCCGAAGACTCGGTGTTCTGAATTTTAATGATTAGTTGAAATCTCTACGATATCTTCCTGAGATCTCGACAATAAGGTAAATTGGAATGTACTTCAGAATACCCTAACTACCTTTGCAGGATATGACTTTACATTGCATGCTTTTGCTTTGATATAATAAATAATAAGTTCCTCTTTAAGGCCTGACAAATAATTTTTCAGGAAAATGATAAACATACTTCACTACCCAGAAAAACAAGAGCTCATTCCAAGTCATGAAACTTTGGAGACTCGTTCATCATGTTTTGTGTCAATCTTCTATTTTGTCACTTTATCATCGTTTGAATATACGTACATATGTACGTACACACACACACACACACACACACACACACACACACGCACGCACGCACGCACGCACACACACACACACACACACACACACACACATCTATGCCTCGTTATACATTTTTTGCATGTCTTGGTAGACTTTGCTGATCTCATTAGTATAACTTTTTGGGGCTCACATGATGGCTTCGTCGTACACGTACTCACCTCTAAGCTATCTAGACTGGGTTTGAATCCTGACCCAGATATAAACTGTCATCCTGGTATTTCACAGGCAGGTTGATTCATAAATTTGTTTGACATCTCCTGGATGGACATTAAACTGGGCAGCCTGCTGCAAGAATTAGTTGGTGAACATTAAAGATCGGTGTCCTCCACGAAGATTTGGCGAACTATCGCCAGCACCATGGCCAAATTTCAAATTCCTGCCATAACTACTGCTGGGAAGGCAAGAGCAAACCACGCAGTATACTATTTGCCAAGAAACTGGTTCGACAGGACTGATGCTCTGTAACATAGTATGGTACATCAGAATCAGAACTTTTTGAACCCCTCAGGTGGGTGTGCACTAACAACATTACAACCAGCCGGTCATGGCACTTTGTAACTGGCTGCTGGAACAGGGTACTTCAGGTAATGCCTGCCTCGTTTCATTGCTTGCTTTAGGTGCACCATTGAATAAGAGGCCTTGGACATAAAGAAAGGTTGTATTTGAATGCTTCCCTAATCGGGACAGCCATCAGCCCTGGGCCATTGGATCACGAGAAGACCCTTGACCTTGAACTCAGTCTCTGCCACCAAGACAGGCATTTTTCTTTGTACTGTGCAAATTCTCGGATCCCAAAGGACCGAAGGCTAGACAAGGAGCGAACGGCCTCGCAGTGTCGACATGGCAAACCTTTGTGTGCACAATGGAATCCCCAAGGAAATCGGCAGGATGTGAATCTGTCTCATTTAGCCTCGTATGCAGCAGTAAGGTGAGACAGCTGCAGAAGACAAAGCAGGTTTTTTTTTTGCAGCAGACAATGGTAAGAGAGAATGAAAATGGCCATTATTTTCATCAATGACATCAAATGTGAGAAAGTAACTTTGTTGTTCGAATTTGCTTGTTGTTCTTTAACTCCAAATGGCTGTACTGTATATCATTTGGCCAATGCCTTATCTGAGACACACTCTTTTGGAGAAAAGAATTGACAGAATAGCGGCCAAAAAGCACGCTCAGACTCAGCTTTTGATTATTACTATGCAAGTAAACAAATACCCTGGGGCTAGCAGGATGGCCTGGGGGTTGCACATTCATCTCGAAGCTGTCTAGAGTGGATTCAAATCCCGACCTAGCTATAAACTGTCATCCTGGTGTTTCACAGGCAAGGTGATTCATCAATATGTGCACCCTCACTCAGATGGACGTTAAACTGAGCATTTCGTCTGCTGGCATTAGTTGGTGGATGTTAAGGACTCCACGGTGTCCTTCACAAAGTGTATGTGAGCTATCGCCGGCACCATGAACAAATTCCAAATTCCTACCCTAACTCCTGCTGGGAAGGCAATGGCAAAACCACCCATTATCCCATTGCTCAGGAAGTTGCTTCGGTCGCACCGATGTTCTGTGAAGAGTATGGTACATCAGAAAGAGAGAGGGAGAGAAAGAGATAAATACCCTTAAAGGTGAGTTTGAGCCAGCAAGTCCTCTTGATGTTTTTATTTTTCTATTGCTGTATCCTTATGGTGCTGTGTGATCGACAGTCAGAGCCCACTATGCAACACAAGATTTCCGAAATTTGTGTTCCTCAATCTTAAGGATGTACCAGCACACGTGATATGAACAAAAACCTGGCAAAGTGGTTCATGTTATCCACGACGTAGTCAGCAATAAATTGTGGAGCCTCTAGAGAATATTGTTGCGGAACATCAGTCCCAGTTGCAGCAAGTTGCACACAAAAAGTGTTGAAAAACAGCATTCAATTAAATATTTCCTGCTATTTTTGGCTCGCACAAGTTTTGCTTCTTGGAAATATAGATATCATGTTTACATTTTGAACCAGACTCTCCGGTGTAATGGTTCGAGTTTCTGCTCTGAGTGTGAGAGGTTGGTGGTTCGAATCCGATAAAGTCAAACCATAGACTTAAAAAAAATGGTATGTGCTGCTTCCTTGCTTCATGCTCAGAATACAGAAAGGATAGAGCATGGACTGGCAATCATCGTGCAGGGTTGATGGGCCGAATGGCCTCCTCCTGAGTGTTGAAGTTTCTTGTTCGGGAAATCATTACATATATATATATATATATATATATATATATATATATATATATATATATATATATATATATATATATATATATATACATCCAGTTGAACTGCTCTCCTTTTCGACTTTTTCCGTGTTACTCTACCTCGTAATCCGACTGTGTAGGAAAAAGTGGTTGCGATTTTGTGTAATATGCTGGAGAGATGGGATGTGTTGAATGTGAATCAGCAGTGATGGTCCCGATCCAGTGCTGTAAATGTCACTGGGAAGGCTGATGGCAATACATTGCTCAGCACACAACATTAAAACTACTCACAATAACTTATCGTGGTTTCTGATCATAAAAAAACAGTCATATTTAATGCAGGTCAATGTTTTTTGGAAGGGTGTTGAAAGCTGGCTATTGTAAACCTAAAAGTAGAAGTACAAAACAATGCGTAAATTTTAAAGCATATGTATGTATTGAAAATGGCGTTTTGCAGTAAAACCTTCATTTTTGCAATCCCTTGCCTTTGTACATCCTGTATTTGCCTTGTGTTGCTAAAATCCCATGTAAAGATCAGTGTTTTTGTGTTGGTAAGATGAGAGAATATATTATGAAAGGTCTTAGATGTTGCGAGGGAATGTGGCCTGTAGCTATTAAATATGCAAGAAAAGAATAATAATAATATAATAAATGAAAGTCCATGAAAGAAAAAGGTATTGTGACAAATGAAGGCCAGAAGACAGGGGTGAGGGGGGAGGATGAAATGAGGAATGGGGTACACTATTGCAAGAAACATAACTTGGTCAGTTTTAATAGGTTTCTACTTTCTGAAACCTGTTTCTGCAATATGCCCAAGCACTGTGTACATAAACTCACATTATCATGCTACTCGGTTGTGCAAATGACCCGCATAAGATGTGCCTTTAACGGCGGTCTGGGGAATAACTATCATTAGTAGGGTAAAACATTATGCTGGTCACCTCGCTGCAAAATGCGACGTTGTTATGTTGTTGCAACTCGTGCTGTTTGCAGGCGGCTCTTGCGGAGAACAGCTTGTCCTTCCTGTCAAACTCAGCACTGGCCAACCCCGCTGCAGTGGCGATGCTAAACGCTGCTCAAGATGAACTTAACGGCTCCCTGGATCATCTTAATGGAAGTCCTATTCGCTCCCCACACTCGTGAGTTGCAGCATTCTGGAAGCCTTCCAGCCACCTTGCATACCTTATACGTGTATTTCTCTTGTCGTACATCTACTTATTTGTGGCTTTCTGAAAACTCTTATAAAGTAATCATTGTCATCTCCTTTTGAACAAGCAAATCTCCACCACCTGCTCTCAAATTGCTTGCAAATCACACATTTAATGTTTTCCTGTTCCATACTTTTAAACCGTTGTGAATTTGGTTTCTTCATTATGCCAATTTTGGCATCATGTTTTTTTTAAATGTTTATAGAGATTCTTTTATTCATACCGCTGTCTGATAGGATTACACAGTGGTAGCTTGCTTGCCGATGAGTTGTCTAGTCTGGCAATGATTCTCATCTCGACTATAAACTGTAAAAGTGGTACTTTGCAGGCAGGGCACCATCTTTCCAATGGGTTGTTAAGTTTGGGGACCCAACTGCCACCATTGTTCGTTGGTGGACGATAAACACCACTGTGTCTTTCACAAAAAGTTTTTGTGTAAATTTCTTTATTATATACAGAAATCTATGCTGTTGCAGAAATTAATTGACAGGGAGCAGCAGATCCAAAGATTGGTAGAGGGTCAAAGGGGAAGAGTGCAACAAAGATATCTCACAGGAGTCTGAGTCGTCGAAAGAAAAAGTGATGGGGATGGGTTGGGGCTAGTGAGAGTAAAAGACAACAGCAGTGGATATGGAGGAAAGCATGAGGTGGTGATAGGCAGCACTCTTGAAGGACTTGAGGGAGGGATGTGAGACAACAACTTCACTTCAATCAAGCAACAAATCTAGGGAGCAATTAGTTCTCGAGACAACCTCTAAGTTGTGGTTGTTCTGCAAAGTCCAATGCCTGAGTTGGAGCTCTGGCACTCATTATGGAACAACAGTCCTTGACAGAGCCTGAAACGTAGGTGCGACAAGTCACAACAGCATCAGCAACAGCAACAGCAGCAGCACACTGCAAAAATAGGTCAAACATAGTGATAACTAAAATGGAAATTAAAGTCTGACAACTGAAAAAGGGACTAGTAAAGCAAATATACAGGAAACACTCAAAAGTGAGTTACATATAATCTAATAAACACGATATCAACTTCGACTGGAGAAAGGACGCGACAATATCACCTGAAAGCAAGAGGCCAAAACTGATAGAATTTCAAGCATGAGATGAAGGCTGATTTTGTGATTGATTGTGATCTCGCTGAGCGAAGTTGCTTTTTGCAATGTCCTTCACATGTGACATAGTTACACTTGATCACCCAATTTCTATAGGTTGCCTATCACTGTGTTTGATGAACTGCAGTGTATTTTGGTGTTTACTATTTTGGAGAAACTTTATTCTTAGAGCAATTTTAAGTGCAGTACTATCATACAATGTTTCAGCAAACTTTATAAGTAGATCATATATAGAATTACAAGTGATACTATTATCATCCATAGTATTACTTGCATTTGTGTGGCTGAATGGTGTGGACACTGATTAATAATTTGGCAGCGTGTGGTTGTAACATGGTACCAAAAAAAAAGAACAAATCAGCAGGTGTAAATGAGGCACGAATGCCAATACCCTCTCATTTGCATAATTTTCTGCAGATTAAAATTTAGGAAGGAGGGTGTCAACTCTGGAGCATGATGTGACAAAGCTTCACCTGTCGTATGTGAAAAAAAATATTTCCTGCTTACTGTCGATGTGCGTGATCATCTGCCGTGGCAGGTATTGAACCAGAATTGGATAGTCCATGGAAAAAAATCTTTGAAGAATTTTTGACACAGGACATGGGGATAGGCAGACTGCAGGTTTATAGAGACCTAAATAAGCAATGAATGAAGAATTTGAGGCATAGCAGAGTAATTGGCTGTGGCACACTCTATGAATGCACAATTAACAGATTAATGTAGGTCCTTCTTCAAACCCCACAGGCAAAACAGGCGTAATTAGGATCATTAATAGCTTTGCTAATTAACAACCACAACAGAGCCTTACCCTTTCCTCCCTTCATCGCTTATCAAAGGGCTTGCCTGCTAATTTTTTGCTAATGAAGGCACTTCGTGGATTGGGAGCAGCACCGTCTCAATACAAGCGCTGCTGGCTAATTGCTGCACAAAGGAGAAGCGAGTCATTACAGCAGCCCTGCAACCGCATCTCAATTTCATACGGCAGCCTGCGGGAGTGTAAAAGGATGCAATTAGCAATGGCAAGGGAAGTACAATTAATTCAGCCATTGAGTTAATTAATACTTTCAGCTGCTTACCTGCGCACTCTGCTGTTCATGCAACCATGAGAGCTTGGTAAGAAACAGCAGTTGAAAGGATTGCACAATAATTTCTTGCTTCGATCGATGCTTGTGTTCTGGTTTGTTTGGACAAAACCGAACACGAATCTTCATTCATAATTATCTTAATAGGGAAGAGTTCAACATGTAATGTATATATATATATATATATATATATATATATATATATATATATATATATATATATATATATAGTGTATATATATATATAGTGTATATATATATATATAGTATATATATATATATATATATATATATATATAGTGTATATATATATAGTGTATATATATATATAGGGCAGTGTTGCCCCGGTTCTTTTTGAATGAATTTAATCTTCTGTACACATAACACGTCTGATGCGAGCCCAGTATCAGTTCCCTATTGGGCCACGGCAGTCAGGGGGAAACACCCTCCTACCCCCGGCCGAGGGGCCTAGCCACCTTGCCTATAACCTTTTCGGGGCCCGTCCCGACATTTTTTTCAGAGGTTTCCTCCCATCTTTCACCGTTCAGGTGATTAGCGCTTGCTGACAAACAAACAAACAAACAAACAAACAGGCAGTCATAGACTGGTACTTACGAAATCGTCAACTTGACCTCTGACCTTGTCTAATAAAAGCTGTCTCTTTTAAAGAGAAGATAGCGACGCAAACCAGAAGTTTCTACGATGATTCTGTACCAAAGCTCTCATAAAACATCCATCCAATTTTTACCAGAATTTCGACAACCGAGTGTGAAGCATACTTAACCGTTACCAAAATTGACTTTAAAACGAGCGCGTAATGCCGTGTGTTACAATCCCCCCTTCATTAGCATAATCTTCAGTTAATCCTCAGATACGACACCCGACATAAATCTCATAAAACATCCGATTTTTACCAGAATTTCGACAACCGAGTATGAAGCATACTTAGCCATCACCAAAAGTGAAAACAGGATTGACATTGACTTTAAAATGAGCGCGTAATGCCGTGTGTTACAATCCCCTTCATTAGCATAATCTTCAGTTAAGCCTCAGACATGACACCCGACATAAATCTTATAAAACGTCCGATTTTTACCTGAATTTCGACAACCGAGTGTTAAGCACACTTAACCGTAACCAAAAGTCAAAACAGAATTGCGATCCGAGTTAAAACAAACTCGTAACATCGACCGAAGCAAAAATCTCCATTTCTCCACGCAATTACTTAATATTATTTTATCAAAGTCCAAAAACCGTAATATTCGGCCATCCACCAACAATCTTTACATGATTGGACAGCTTAGCGAGTCAGGCATGCGACGATAACCTTTATTGAGATAAAAAAATGACTTTTAAACACCATCTTTATCGAAAACACCGTCAGCGAGCACACGGAAAACCTGAACGTGACTCAACGCTGCGTCTGCTCGAGCGCACTGCACCACGTGACGAGCCGTGACACGGCGAGTGAAATATTTTATATACAATCTTAAAACGTCTCCAAAACATCCGATTTTTACCAGAATTTCGACAACCGAGTGTTAAGCGTCCTAAGCGATCGCAAAAAAACGAAGACAAAATTAAAATCGAAGTTAAAACGAACTCGTAACATTGACCGAAGCAAAAATACTCCATTTCTCCACATGAATTTACGGAATTATGTTTGACCTCACTGTGACCTTGACCTTTGACCGATTTTGACCAAAATTTAAACAGCGCAAGCCATCACCCTCCTTAATCAAGTGGTGTAATTTGACATTGGTAGCTTCTTCCGTTCTCGAGTTATCGTGCCTACAAACAAACACACAAACACACAAACAAGCAGTCATAGACTGGTACTTACGAAATCATCAACTTGACCTCTGACCTTGTGTAATAAAAGCTGTCTCAAGAGAAGGTAGCGACGCAAGCCAGAAGTTTCTACAATGATTCTGTACCAAACCATCAAAAATCAAATGTTTTGGATGTTTGACCTCACTGTGACCTTGACCTTTGACGGATTTTGACCAAAATCTAATCCGCGCTAGCCACCACCCTCCTGAATCACGTGGTGTAATTTGACATTGGTAGCTTCTTCCGTTCTCGAGTTATCATTTTTTGGATGTTTGACCTCACTTTGATCTTGACGTTTGACCGATTTTGACCAAAATCTAATCAGCACTTGCTATGTCCCTGCTGAATCACGTGGTGTAATTTGACATTGGTAGGTTCTTCCGTTCTCAAGTTATCGTGCCTACAAACAAACACACAAACACACAAACAAACACACAAACACACAAACAAACAAACAAACACGCAAACAGAGGACGGAAGTCATCAATATACTTACGAAATCTAAACAAACAAAAACTTCAAAATATATGTTCTTTGTGTTGTTCGTCTTTCGGCTGCTCCCGTCAGGAGTCGGCACAGCGGATCATCCGTTATGATCCGCATACTGATTTGGCACAGTTTTTACGCCGGATGTACTTCCTGACGCAACCCTGGTCACCTCTTATGACACAGGGATAAGGATTGGGTTTCGCCATGATTCCGGGATTCCCTACACTCTCTCATTGTGTGGCCCAGCGCAGAACTCCCATCCTCAAGTGATCCTCCAACCCAAGCCTCCGAGTAGTCAGATTACAGGCGCACACCACTACGCCCGGTATGATATATATATATATATATATATATATATATATATATATATATATATATATATATATATATATATATATATATATATATATATATATATATATATATATATATATATATATATATATATATATATATATATATATATATATATATATATATATATATATATATATATATATATACATATACATATATACATATATATATATATATATATATATATATATATATATATACATATACATATATATATATGACCGTTTTTACAGCCATTTTTTCCCTGCTGTGCAGGGGTTAGGCTTTTTCTTGAGGAAATGTTTTTTTATGGCCGGATGCCCTTCCTGGCGCCAACCCTGGTCGCCTCTTACGACACACAGGGATATGGTACACCTATTCTAACCGGGCCATACACCGGGACCAGTACACTGGTACTCACTTCGCCGACCTCAGATAGATGACAGGCTGCGTCAACCCTCTGGTGTTAATTCAGCTGCCAGCGGGGCTTGAACTCAGGATCCTGGGATCCCAAGCCGCCACCCTAACCACTAAGCCAACACCAGGCTCTATACATATATATATATATATATATATATGTATATGTATATATGTATATATATATATATATATATATATATATATATGTATATGTATATATATATATATATATATATATATATATATATACATATATACATATACATATATATATATATATATATATATATATATATATATATATATACGTATATATACATATATTTTATGTATATATGTATATATACGTATATATAATGTATATATGTATATATATATATAATGTATTTATGTATATATGTATATATACCTCCTCCCAAACATTTTTAATAGCAAATATAATTTTAAACATACCCTGTGCATCCACAAGGCCCATATGTGACCTTCCTATCAGTGTTATGAAGCAACCAAACCAGATACAATATGGTGTCTCCCTCTGGGGAGTCTGCCTGAATGTTGGGAACAATGGCATCATCTTTCCCATATCAGACTGCCGTTGAATAATCACCCAGCCTGCCTTGTTCACATGAGATAATCCCACAAGGTTCAAAGTCCACTCACTGTTCAAAGGTTTTGGTAGAACGCTCCCGTCTCCAAACCCTCAGGCCTTGCACTGGTCCACATCCTTGGGAGTTTGCAGTACAGTGAGCTGCAAGCAATCAGCTTTTTGGGCAAGGTCAGAAAGTTCTCCAAATCTTTCGTTGTGCAGAGGCACACCGTTTTCTCGACGGCATGATTCCAAGTATTTTTGGCTTCTTTTAGAAGCTTTGTGCGGAATTTTAGGTAACAATCCTTTTCTGGCATGCACAATATATGTTCAGCTGCTCTGATGACTTCCAGATACATATATAGGTGCTTCCACAGGTGCTTGGAATTTCTGCACATGTATACTGAGCATTCTTTTGGCAGATTACGTCGTCTCAAAAGTCATTGGCAGAATTCTGCTTATTTTGTCTGACATTTGCTTGATGCAGAGTTTTATGCAATCCTAAATTTGTTCTTATATTACCTGATTGTTTGCACAATCTGCCTTCCTCATCCTTATGGTTTATCTCAACTTCTGCATCACTTTTATCGACGATCTGGTGCTAACAATGACACAAATAAAAGTTGATCAGATACAAGCAAACAAGGCTGCCTCAAAAGCTGTTAGCTTAACTGGTCATGTCACATTGAATGATCTTACGAAAATGCTCATAATTCCTTTCACTTTTAATTTTCAAGAATCCCATTTGCAACAGTTTGTGGACAACAAACAACGATTCTTGTGATGGGGAGGAACCTAATCAGTGTTCTTCTTCTAGCTATGTTATTGCAGGATGTGGCTGCCGGTAGCTTCTTTTGCTGGGGGCGCAGCTGTGTCACTGATGCAGTACCCCCTGAAATGTTAGAGCAGGAATTTGGAATTTGGCCAGGGTGCTCGCCTAATCTTCGCTAATCTTTGCTCTACGGCGAGGATACGGCGGCCGTACGCCCTCTGAATTGACAGAAACGTGTGGCGGCCGCAGATAAACTGAGGTGGCCTCAGGGAGGCCCTATGCCGCTTGGCTATATTTTACAGGCCGTAGGTGCGCTGTGGAATTATAGCGCCAGTTATAATTCCACAAAAAATTCCGCTAGTTATAAACCATAAAAAGTTATAACTTTTTTTCATTTCTACGTTCGCCGTAGCAATTCGATGAGCCAAGCTATGACGTAGATGTGTTCCACGTCGACCGTAGATAGGGCGTACCTTGGGCTTGCGTTATTCGTGCGGCTGCTGTAAGCTCTTCTCAATGAAAAAAGAATTTTCCCAACCCCCAAAAATTACGGCGGCCGCACTTTCCACGGTTGCCATACGGTGGCCTTGCGGTATGTGTGACTACCTGCGGGCAACGCAGGGTCGACGCACGGTTCCCCTGCGCCCGCCATGCACCTACGCACAGCCTCCGTGGTAGTCTGCATCGACCGTGCGTCCACCGTGCGCTACCGCTAGAGATCGGAGTATAGGTGTTTGCCTATACACAGTGGTGCCCCCAGAATCCGAATTTAATTCATTCCAGGAGGCTGTTCGGATTGCAAAAAGTTCGGATTCCAACAATATTTTCCCAATAAGAAATCATGGAGTGAATTAATCCGCTCGTGGACCCAAAGAAAACCCACTTTCAAGACACTTTAAACTGAAATTCCCCATGTTTAAGGTAAAATAAGATGAGTAAATGACCTTCGGTGGCGGTTTATTGTATGTAAACTGGTGCAATCACCAATCCAAAGGTCCACACAGGCTCGAGCTCCGTCCTGGGTTCTGATCGCTTACGCACTCTGCAAGAGAGCGCTGCCTCCAGGGCAGCTCATCAAACACGATGCCCCCAGAACCACAATCACTTTCATCAAACGCATCGGGCTGATGTAATCATGGATATTCCAAATTACAACCGGTTTTGCTGTGAAATTCAATCCTTGCCCGACAGTCCGTCACACCACGTGATCGGATTGCTTTTTTCGTTATTAATTAAAACACAGGATGAGTAAAAAAAACAAACATCACAAATTAACGTGAAAACACGAGGTAAGGCCGAAGTCACATTAGGCTCGGTGGCCGGAGGGTCTACAAAATGTACGGGCACTAGCAATTATAAAGCGGCCGCAGTATTTCCACGGTCACACAATGGAGCAGTCATATACGTTTTTATTTTTTGGGTAGAGACGCACAGGGTATTTATAAAGTGTGGAGACCGAAAACGTGGGGGTGCCGTACGGTCTTTGATTTGATGTCGCACGGTGACCTTAGGAAAATAAAAACATATGTGACTGCTACATTGTGTGACCGTGGAAATACTGCAGCCGCCGTATAATAATTGCTAGTGGCCGCAGATTTTGGAGACCCCCACGGCTGCCGTGCCAAATGTGACCTGGGCCTTAACGTCCACCAACTAATGCGGGCAGACGCGACGCCAAGTTTAACGTCCATCCGATGGACGGTGCTGACATTGATGCCTCCTCCAACATGAAAAACACCGGGATGATAATTTATAGCTGGGTCGAGATTCAAACCCAAGCTCTGCACACCTCTCCACTATCCCACCAATCCCACAATCAGGGTTAATTATTGTCAATGAAATACGCACGACTTATTACTATAGAGATATTGATACTTGTATAAGAGCTGCATGATAGAGGATGAAAGATAACAGGCAAACATTTGATGTGTATAGAAAGACAAGGTTGGCGAATGCACAAAATAAATTCTCTACATATCTGTAAACCTTCTATGGTACACACAACAACACACGGCTGGTTACATGCAGCATCAAATTTACTGGTTCAACACCAATTGGTGGACTTAATCACATGAGGACTTTAATCACATGTTTAATGCTTGGCTCACCTTTATAGTTTTAAACCTTGATTTTCAATTAACTTGAGCAGGTCTGACATTCGGTAGTTGCTTATATTCAGTGAATAATGAGTGCTCCTTTGCTCACAGGTGTTTATTGCATTCGGCATTTACTGCCGGTGGATAAGAAGTAATACAACCTTTGGTTTATCTATTCTTCGTTCTGTTATTACCTCCGCCACCGAAGGTGAAGGGGGTCATGTTTTCACCCCTTACTGTCTGTGTGTTTATTTGTTTGTTTGTTTGTGTGCAGGATATCTCAAAAAGTTGGAGATGGATGCGGATGAAATTTGGTGGGCAGGTAGGGTGTGTGAAAAGGACAAACTGATTCGATTTTGGTGAAGATCTGGGTCCAGATCCGACTTCTAGAATTTTTTTAAGTGATTCTTCACCATTGAGAGTTACGGCCAATAAACAATATATAGCGCGATACCTCAAAATTTTGTTGACGGATTCGGACAAAATTGGTGGACATGTTGGGTGTGTGACAAGAAGTAATTGATTTGATTTTGGTGAAGATCTGAATCGGATCCGTATACAAGAATTTCTTCATTTTTATAGTGATTCTTCACCATTGAGAGATTGGGCCAAAATGATGAATGGCATGATATTTCAAAAACTTGTGGACGCGTTATGACAAAACTTGGTGGATGAGTTGGATCGGTGACAAGAACAAGCATATTAGATTTTTGTTCAGGTCCGAATCTAAATCCGACCTGTCGGTGGGATACAAAACGTAAACTGTTCAGCCTGGCAGCGGTATACACTCTACTGAGGCCGTTGTAGTTATTTCACTGTTATTAATTATTTTTCAATGAAAAACATACAATGAGAAGCATTATACATTCAGATACTCTTTATAATGCCCCACAATGAAAAAAACAGATTTGCTTGTAATCTGGAAGAATTGTCATCTATCTATAATTCCAGCAATCTCTGTGTGTGTGTCTGTGTGTGTGTGTGTGTGTGTGTGTGTGTGTGTGTGTGTGTGTGTGTGTCTGTGTGTGTGTGTGTGTGTGTGTGTGTGTGTGTGTGTGTGTGTGTGTGTCTTTGACCGCTGTTTCTCGACAACCACTAGTCCGATCTAATTGAAACTTGCCAGATATATTGCTGGGGACCTGAGGATGTGCCTTTTCAAGGTTTGATATTAATCGGACAAGTGCTTCCCAAGTTATGGCCATTTATTTACAAAACCAATGACAAGACACGTTGTTGCATGGGCGTGGCCGATGGGGAAGGGAAGCTCAGCCACGTTCCCCATTACGGGTTACAACGTACGAACTTCCGGAGAGTGATGACTTCATGTATTCTAATAATTTCTCGATTTCTTATGCGCATTTATAGATATACACAATGCCCCAAGTTATGATCGTTTTCATATTAGACGGTGTATAAATTTCGGTAACATCAGAGTGCTGGTATGCTCTGAACCAGGAAGTAAATTTTTTTCTCTCTCTTCTCTTCTCTTTTTGTTTTTCCTTGCTACGACATTGCGAAAAGGTAAAATACGTTGGCGCTAATTGATTAATTCGGTATTAAAACTAAATTGCGAATAATCGAAACTGCGAATAATATGCAAACTTCCGGGCCACGCACGTACGGGCACGCGAGAGCAAAGAAACGGCCTGTGGTTGTTGTTTGTTGCTCGCGGTTTGAATATTTATTTATTATTATTCTTTTTTTATTATTATTATTTTTTTTGCGGGCACGTACTAGTATTAGAAAAAGACATTGAGATGAAGAAGCGCTCAGAGCAGACAAATAAGGAAGATGTTGAATGACGAGGAAGTCACTAATTTCCGATGGGTTTATTTCTTGCCGTAAACTTGATGTGCCAAAAATAGAACAAGCTGAAATTTCCCCCAAGAGGGTGAAGGTCATGATGAAGATCAAAGTACGACAGCGATTCCAAACTTGCCAATAATCGACCCGCTTCGCTCTTGGCAGAATAATAATAAGAATAAGAATCTGGAAGATTACAGAAAAAACGTAGAAGGGCACTCCGTTTAGCACATACCTCTGCCACACAATGCCTGATCCACGAGAACATATCGGGCCCAACACATTTTTGAAATATCAAGCAACATATCGTTTTTGGTCCTGTCTCTCAATGGTGAAGAATTACTTTGAAAATTAAATAATTCTTTTATCCAGATCCAGATTCAGATCTTCAAATTCGAATCAATTTGTTGTGGTCATATACCCAACCTGTCTACCAAGTTTCATCCGAATCGGTCCACAACTTTTTGAGATCTCGTGCTATATATTAGTTTATCCCTTTCTCTCAATGGTGAAGAATCACTTTAAAAAATTCTAGTAGTCGGATCCGGATCCGGATCTTCATCAACATCTATTTAGTTTGTCCTTGTCACACACAATCTGCCCACCAAATATCATCCGGATACGTCCACAACTTTTGGGTATCCTGCACACATACAGACAGACAGAAAAACAAACAAGAAGAAGACGTCGTGCAGAGCATGACACTTGCAAAATCCATAAAACAAATTTGACCTCAAAAATAATTGGTGGTTGAATTCAATGACCAAATATGCAACTTCTCTTCAAATTTCAAGTGAATCGGATATAAATTGACAATTTTAGAGATTCGGCCTATGTTGATGTTTTGGCCAATGTGGACCTACAAAATAATTGGTGTTTTAATTCAGTGACCTGAAATATAAATGCTCTTCAAATGTCAAGTCAATCAGATGAAAATTAAGGATTTCAGAAAAACAACCTTCGCTGTTAACCTTGAACCTATGTTGACCTTTTGGCCAATGTTGACCTCAAAAATAATTGGCTGGTTGAATTAATTGATCTGAAATATAAATCCGTTTGAAATTTCAAGTAAATCAGATGAAAATAGAGGATTTTAGAAATCTCTTTGAAGTTGTTGACCTTTGGCCTATGTTGACCTTTTGTTCCATGTTGACCTCAAAAATAATAGGCTTCTTCCTTTTGATAAACTCTACCATGCGGTGAAGTTTCGTGAAGATTGGTTTTAAAATTGTGACCTGCAGGCGACAAACAAACAGACAAACAAACAAACAGAATAACAAAATCAATTAACCAATATACTGTACTTGAAAAATCTTCGATTTTGCAAGAGAGAGAGAGAGAGAGAGAGAGAGAGAGAGAGAGAGAGAGAGAGAGAGAGAGAGAGAGAGAGAGAGAGAGAGAAGAAGAAGAAGAAGAAGAAGAAGAAGAAGAAGAAGAAGAAGAAGAAGAAGAAGAAGAAGAAGAAGAAGAAGAAGAAGAAGAAGAAGAAGAAGAAGAAGAAGAAGAAGAAGAAGAAGAAGAAGAAGAAGAAGAAGAAGAAGAAGAAGAAGAAGAAGAAGAAGAAGAAGAAGAAGAAGAAGAAGAATTTGTTGCATCTCTGATATTAGTTTTAAATCACTGAAAAGTTGGATTCAGACAAACAAGACAAATATGCTGTTATTTTATGCAGTATAGCACAAATGAGACAACGATGCTATAATCTCATCCAGCCAACACAATGCGCAAAGCAAATTATAAAGTAAAATCTATGTCTAAATACTACAAAATTAAACCAATATTGAATCACTCACCCCATCAAGCTCGTACTATCTAACCCTCCTCAAGCTCGTAACAATACATTCAAATCTCAACTGCAATTAAGCAGACAATACAGCAATTCCTGCTGAGACAATCAAAACATATCCCACTACACGTTCCGTTTATTCTTTTCTTTGTTTCCCCCAAACACACTTCGTTTCGATCCAAGGCCATTGGTTTGTTCCATGTTTGCTTCATGTGATTCACCTTTGACTTTGAAAACGAGTTCTAAAACCAAGAAGGAGCAGATGATAAGGGCAGTATGTTTTTGGAAGCTTGCTGTCGTCAGCTGTGTGAAAGCTGGCAAATTATAGTGCAAGCATCTTTCGTACACACTCTCGTGTTCAGCCTTGTGGCTGCTAGGGCATCATTGCTTAGGGACGTAGCGATGCTGCTGATGCAGTGCCCCTATTTGTAGTATACTGGTGCTCATTTTGCCGACCTTACAAGGATGACAGGTTGAGTCAACCCCACCTGGTGTTAATTCAGTGGCTAACTGGGATCTCACTCAGGATCCTAAGCCAGCCACCCCAACCGCTGAGCCAACACCAGGCTTAGCATCATTCATGATATTGCGACAGGCCCTGCTGGGATATGCAAGTTGAAGAAAATGGATGCAAAAACTTCAGAAACGTTTAGTGACGACGAAGAGACAACAAAGAGGTGTTGTCTCTACGGACGTGATCAGGTGAAAAAGGTTTATTAAATGCTTTCATGCCAGCGCTTGAGGAAGGAGAACATTCACATCCCTGGACCTGTGCTATAATATAAAGCGTTGGGATTTTTACCTCTGCCAGCGAAAGTGAAGGAGGTTATGTTTTCATCTCTCTCTCTCTCTCTCTCTCTCTCTCTCTCTCTCTCTCTCTCTCTCTCTCTCTCTCTCTCTCTCTCTCTCTCTCTCTCTCTCTCTCTCTCTCTCTCTCTCTCTCTCCCTTTCTCTCTCTCCCTTTCTCTCTCTCCCTTTCTCTCTCTCCCTTTCTCTCTCTCCCTTTCTCTCTCTCCCTTTCTCTCTCTCCCTTTCTGTCTCTGTCTCTGTCTCTGTCTCTGTCTCTGTCTCTGTCTCTGTCTCTGTCTCTGTCTCTGTCTCTGTCTCTGTCTCTGTCTCTGTCTCTGTCTCTGTCTCTGTCTCTGTCTCTGTCTCTGTCTCTGTCTCTGTCTCTGTCTCTGTCTCTGTCTCTCCGTCTCTCTCTCTCTCTCTCTCTCTCTCTCTCTCTCTCTCTCTCTCTCTCTCTCTCTCTCTCTCTCTCTCTGTCTCTCTCTCTCTCTCTGTCTCTCTCTCTCCGTCTCTCCGTCTCTCCGTCTCTCTGTCTCTCCGTCTCTCCGTCTCTCCGTCTCTCCGTCTCTCTCTTTCTTTCTCTCTCTCTCTCTCTCTTTCTTTCTCTCTCTCTCTCTCTTTCTTTCTCTTTCTTTCTCTCTTTCTTTCTCTTTCTTTCTCTCTCTCTCTCGTTCCAGCAGACGTTGTCACCGCACCATTCTGCACCATATCTTCAGTGGAAACAATTACCCCCGGAGCACTGAGACATTCGGTCAAATTGGCGAGATGAGTGACGTTATGGTTTAGAAGATGCTGGTGAATGAGCTGGAGGAGAATACGGGGATGGCAGGGGTGAAGCAGCGGTAGCGGAGAGCACCAGGTCACAGACGGCTACAACAGGGAGCAAGTTGGATCAAAGTGAGGCTCAGTTAGAGACAACACAGAGAATGGGGTTGAATGTGAACATGCGTTCGACCCTTCAAAGCCCAAAGCTCATCAGGGTGGTACCCAAGGCAACACCTGGGTGATCCTGCAGTACATCAGTGGCCTTTCCATGGTGTTGCATCCCAAGTAGGCAACATGAACAGGGCCACGTATCATGTCCAGAAGCGGATCCTGGTTGTGCGTCTTCAGAGAGACTGTAAGGTGCCTTACCTGTTACGTCAGTGCCATTGACGAGTTGAAATTGAGGATTCAACCTGCCAGATTGGTGTTCAATTGGAAGAAATATTGAACATTGAAACTGTATGCCAAATTAGCATGCGTGTGTTTGTCTCTGTGTACAATGTGCCACTTCTTTATTTATCTGTGCCTATGCACAGAATTAGGAACAGTGAACAATTTTGTAATTATTGAAGCAAAATATTTTAATCGCCTGATCAACTATTTAATTGTGATAATTGAAGCTTGCTCTTGTACTCTTTCGATTTGTACTGATTGTAAATTCGGCTTTTCGAAAATACTTGAGCAGTTGTCAAATCAACTTGTTACCCTCACTAAACAAGAAGGTATTGCATTTGAGTCTGTTTGTTTGTCTGTGTGTTTGTTACTTGGCAAAAAGAATTTTTGCCAACTATGTTGGTCTGCAGCATCTGTCAGTCTGTCTGTTTGTTTGTCGCACGATTTTTGGCACAGTTTTCAAGCAATCGTCCTGAAATTTTACTTGTGTGTCGTTGACCGGCCAACAACAGCAATGCTCAATTTTGATGAAAATCCGAATCAGGATTCGGATCTGAGAATGGTTTGAGTGATTCTTCACAATTGAGAGATGGGGCTAAAAACGATATAAACAACAATATCTCAAAAGGTTATGGGTGGATTCACACAAAATTTGGTGGACAGGTTGGGAGTGCCACTCGGAAGAAGTGATTCAATTTTGGTGAAGATCCGAATTTAGATCTGGAATCTAAAATTATTTAATTTTTAACTGATTCTTCACCGTTGAGAGATGGGGCTAAAAACGATATTGCATGATATCTCAAAAAGTTGAGGACGGATTCAGATGAAACTTGGTGGACGTGTTGGGTGTGTGAAAAGGACGAATTGATTAGATTTTTGTGAAGATCTGAATCTGGATCCAGACTCGAGAATTTTCTTTAGTGATTCTTCACCAATGGGATATGGGGCCAAAAACTATGCAGAGCATGAGATCTCAAAAAGTTGTGGATGACTTGTGACAAAATGAGGTGGAAGAGTTGGTTAAGTGACAAGAACATGCCGATTCAGTTTTGGTTAAGGTCTGGAATCAGATCCGACCTATCAGTGAGATACAAAATTTAAACTGTTCAGCCTGGCGGAGATATGTTCTCGACGAGTGTCCTTCCGTTTCACCAAGTGTCGCTCTGTGAGTGATTTTTTTTTATTTGTTTGTTTGTTTGTCCGCACAGAACTTTGTGTTTTTCTCTGCAACTGCTTGTTGGATCGAAACAAAATTTTTCACCACTGGTGCAACTACTCAAGTGGAATATTTTATTGATAATTTTGACGTCGTAGCTCACATGTCGTGACAGCCATGTTGGTAAAACCTAAAAAATTTGGACCTTTGTATCTCTGAAACCCCACGAAGGAAAAAATTGAAACTTGGCACATGGCGAGTACTACTCATAGGGAATGAGGGATTTTTAAATGACATCATAGCACATGCTGCCTTCGTTTTCACGTCATAATTGCATATGTAGAACGCTGCATCTGATCAGTATGAAAAATTTTGAGGGTCATTTCGGGATAAAACGGTAAACAGAAAAAAAAATTGATGACATCATCGGTCCCGTGATTCGGCAGCCATATTGTTAAAAAAAACCTTCGAAAATCTTTTCTGAAGTGGCTGATCAGATCGGGGCCAAACTTTATAAGTATGACCGCCTACCCATGAGAATTAAAAGGTTCACACATGTGATGACTTTGGTCACATGGTTTGGCAGCCATATTGGATTTACCCAAAAACCGATAAAAAAAATATTCTTCTCCAGAACGGCTTGACAGATCGAGGGGAAATTTCACACAAATGTTCCCCAACCAATGGGTGTACAAGTTTGTTCAGGAATAATTGAGAGGTCACGTGGTTTGGCAGCCATATTGGATTGAAGAAAAATATTAAATAATGTTTTCTCTGGAGCTGCTCAATCAATCGACATGAAACTTTACAATTATGATCTAGTTGTGATGTGGAATATCAACTTGATCAGTATTTGTCAGACGCATGGTCGAGCCAGAATTATTTTAAAAAATTTTGATTTGTCTTCTTTTTGATTTTTTTTTTTAATAAGTCTCACTTTGGTTGTGCCTCGATGGGTTTGAGGGTAGAGGAGTAAGAGCTGAAATGTGAATCCTTTCCCCGTTCCTCCTGATGACTTCATCTTTGCTTTTTGCTTGTTTGGGTTCCGTCTGATGACTCCAATGCAGGACTTTACTTATTTGCTCTTATTTGGTCTTCCATTTGATTTGATTTGAATTTATTTTAATCCCATTCTAAATTCAATTGAATAATAATAATAATAATAATAATAATAAAAGACATCATGGGTCAAGGTCAGGTGTCCCATCAAAGTGGGGTTGCATCAAAGTGGGACGTCTTGGTTCCCAGTCATTACTGCCAGCAGTTATGAAGTGGCAGTTCTAATTACGTCTCTTATTAATTATGTAACACACCAGCACACAAATGCCACACAAAATACACCACACAAAACAAGTCCTGGTGAGGGTCTGCAATCTCTGATTGCTCTTTTTCTTGTTTACTTTTGTGAATGTGTTGGTCCCATTTTATTTTCTGCACACACATTCATGGTAAATGGAGGAGCTTAGAGTAGAATTGCGGTCGAAATTGCAATGGTTCACCACTCCGCAATCTCTGTCATTGAATCACAGCAAGATGATCATTTGGACCATTGGGACTGTGGCACATCATGCCTTCAGGACAGTAATTGGGCATATGAGACTGTGCTGAGGCCTGACTCCTGACATTGTAATTGATAAATACTCTATTGTAGAGTAATCGTTTTGTTGATGAGTTTGACACATTCTTATTATGGAATTTGTCTTCACGAGTGTGGTACATTTAGAATGCCAATCCTCTTAATTTTTATGATGGGTATTTGTCTTAACGAGAGTTGCCAACATTTGCGATTTTCCATGGAGGAGTTGTTCTGTTTGTGTTCCCCTTGAGCAACCTGGCTCGTGATGCAGGGAACCCAGATTCAAATCCCATATAACATACATTCTCATCCATTGTGTGATGTGCTTGTAATGTAAAAGTACACCGATGGCCTTCAATGTCTTTGTCCTGTCTGTGTTTGCGTATTAACTCCTCCATGAGCCTGAAATCAATGTTAAAGAAAAGAAAAACTCTCGCATTTTTGAGATTCGTGTTTATTTTTTATTTCATTGAAAATATGATAGACACATGTGATTGTTGATATTCTTTCACCTCTTAAACTGCGGAGTGGGGTAGGGGGGAGGGGTTGGAATAGATTGAGAAAAGGGCAGAGGAGGGGAAGGAATAGCCAGAGAAGATTGAACGGAGCATTTGGAAGGGTGATAGAAGGAAAACGATTTTGGGAGTGGACAGGGATAAAAAGAATGAGAGGATGGGGGCATGTATAGAGCAAATGTGGAGAGTGGAAGAAAATTTGCCATTTTGCACTACATTATGTATTGTTAGGCTTTAAGGCAATATATGTGTAAAGTGAGGATTTGCTCATAAGAGCACTTGCATTGCATGTAAGAGGCAACAGGATTTATTCTTGAATCATTCAATTTGGGGTCACTGGATAGCTCCTCATTCACGCGCTTGTGTTTGAGCTGCCTGTTTCTCAGCTCGAATTGCATCGTCGTCATATCCGATAGAAACATTGCTGTTCTGATGTGGAGAACGCAAGACCTTGTGGAACAATAAGTTAGATGTATGAGTAGTATAACTATGTTGCATTAAGCAATCATCTGGTTTATTTTAAACATAAGCTCCATTTGCCATATATAAACCTGGCCAGCAGGGAAAATGGGGTCTTGCATTAATCAAATTGAATAAATGGTGTGTTTGGCTGAAATAGAAGAGTGATGGATGTAAAATAAGTTGTCACACCACTGAGGTTGAGGCTCATTGAATGAAGATCTGAGTGACAGAGAATGGCAACTGGTTAACAGACTCACAGAGATCGGGGGGGGGGGGGGAACAGGTGGACAAAAAAAAAAGATCAAAGATCCACCACAGTATGTGAAGGTGAACAGTAGGGGAGATAAAAGGTTTATAGGGTCAACGAGTGTAGAAAAACTCAGGAGCAGGGATTTAAGACATCGCACGAGGCGGGAGACGCCATGTATGGATAAAGTTAATAGCAACCTCGAACAAGTGTATTCTTCTTATGGGACCCACATTGCCTCAATTGTTATTTTAACACTTTATCGTGTATTGTCTGAGTTTTTAACAAACATTTCCTCGACGTAATTTCCCAGGCCATCAACAAGCGAGCAGAACAGATAACTCGAAGGGATAATGGTGGCAGAGGTTAAACCCAATACCGCAGTGGGAACAAGGGCTTATTACCAACCATGTTTACTTATTCAAAGCCACCACGAAATTCCACTGGACTGACAACACACTGCGCGGAGAGTTAAAGTGCGAGAAGGTTAAAAACGGAGATTACAGCGCACGGCCTGTTGGGTCTCTCTGTTGTAATGTTGTAATGTTGATCGATGCGCTCGTGTCACATTTTACTGTTTCCAGGGAACGACTCATGCACAATACCTGGGTTGTTTCCTGTTGCGTAAGTTGTGTTTACAGATGCATTCTTGAATCCATGGTGTGCCATCTTCTGCATAGCTCAACTACCTATTCAGTGCTGTAAAAATAAATGGAAAAATAGCTGTAATTAAATAAGTCAGTAAATAAATGAATGCAAAATTCATTCCGATAATGAGGTGGCTTTACAATCCACCAAAGCCCTATTAATACATCATCAACAACATAATTTTCCATTAGGCATCTGAGTATAGACATTATTGCTCGTTATAAACATATCCAATGCTACGTTGACTACCAATTCCTCTCCATCTGAGAATCCAAAACTAAACTTGGTGTATGTGACACAATGCATGGCACGATGATTGTACAAGTGTGGTAAGGAGGGAGGAGGTTGGTGGTCAGGCACATGCTTGATATCAAAATAGCTTCTTTAACCCAATAATTTTGGATAGGAGCATTAACTTCTCCGATTTATACAAGTTATTACTGTATAAGTGTTGTTAATTTCGATTTTCTTATCAAATTCTGCACTCATTTCAATATAGACAAGTCGGTGCGCATATTCGTTATTCACAGAAAACTTTGTCTCTTGAACTCAGCAAACACATAACTTCTGGCACAGAAGATTTATCGCAAAACAATACAGGCTGTTCTCTGGCAATAGATTATAGCAGTAATGATGATGAGAACAAAGATCTTGAAAAAAAACATAATTTATTCCACAATTTGATGGAATAATTTAAATTAGCACAATCGTTCCCTTTTTAATTTTTTTAATCTTTCTAACCATCACTTCCAACAACTACATCAGCCAGGGTGTGTAACGTTAAACTGGGTATCCCATCTGCCAGTATCAGTTTATGAACGTAAAAGATCTCACAATGTATTTCGTGAAGAGTAGGCGAGTTTATCGCCCTGGCCAAATTACAAATCCCTGTCACCTCCAGTCAAACGTCAAGCTTGGCCAGCCAGCTTGTGAAACACTTGGGGCAATAAGGTTTCCTGGCCAACACCACAAGTAGGAAAATCATTCTACTCTGCAGTTGTTTTCATCCTTTGAAATAACTGACAATGAAGTGTATGCAGAGCAGAACATAACAATTTGATGACACTTGTTAGAACCTGAATCGTTATTGCGAACATAACTTAATTCTCTAATTTTCTTTGCTAAAAACAGAATAATCTGTGAATTAATAGCAAAACTTTCATTGGCTTCAAGACAACTGTCCAGAATCATTTCAGATATTCCCCCATGCACAATCATGATCCCCCATTAACCGCCCCCAGTCCCACATCTTTCCGGGTTTCCAGTATTTCCTTCATGAAAGTTTACGGCTGTATCCATCTTGTCCACTCCCTGTGTCCTCTCCTACCCCTCGTTCTTCCCCATATCCCTTATTTTTCTAAATCTCCCTCTATTTTGTCCTTCAACCCTGCTGTTGTGGTGTGTTTCCCCCTCTCTTGCTGCTGTTCCTGTGGTTCTGTTTCGTCCTGATCCATTCTGTGTTGTAGCTCCTCCATGGGTCTTGGCACTGCGAATGAAAAAAAAAAAAACATTGTGCATCGTGTATTCTCAACTTGTAGGCAAAAACAACCATTTGTTTTCTTGACCGAATCTCTTCCTTTATCAATTTTTCATTGTAGCATTTTTTTTTATCGTAAACATCTATAAACGTTTTAATGAACACCGTAATGTCTATTTAGTAGTTAAAGCTCACACTAAATGGTCATAAAACAGAGGTTTGCCATAAAATTTAAGCACAGTACAAGGAATACGATGGGTGATCAATCAACTTGTGGACTGAAAAAAGCTAATGACCGAAATTAATAAAACTGTCATTTTTCTACAGAGTAATCTTATTCCACAAGGTGACTTTACAATGTGTAAAATTTTATGGCATTTTCATACAGGGTCCTTTCCTGTTTTTGTTCTTTTTAACAATTTTTTTTTTTACTGTTTAACTCAAAATAGACTATCTTGCGTATTTCTGCTTTCGTCTCAAGTGACTGGCTTACTCATCACGACTCCTGTATAATTTGAACTGGGGCTGATTTCATAAACAGCAGAATGTTTGTTGTTGAACTGCAGCTGAAGTTGGAAAAAAAAAGGAACATTTAAGCTGATGTCATACTTCAGCTTATTGTGACACAGGTTCCAAGTTAATGCTGAAAACAAAGGGTCCATTTTACCACTGGGTAGTTGTCAAACACTACTTATACAAACAAAGCAACTCATGTTTGGTACTTGGCTCTGCAAATCAATCGGATTAAGATTTTAAATTTGATCACTCATTTCTAACAGTTATTGTCAACCAAGGTAATCAAAGACGTGACGTCTACCATATCCTCTCATCTCCTCTCCTTTGCCTGCCAAGTCTGGAGTGCCCCAAGGCAGTGTTCTGGGCCCAGTCCCATTCCTGATCTTCATCAATCTGACTCTGACTCTCTGGAAAATCCTCTTTTTCTATTTGCTGATGACTCCACCCTCTGCTGTAACATCCCTCATCCTTCAGACAGGAAGGCTGCAGCCTCTTCCCTCTCTTCAGACCTTGACAAAAATCACAAGCTAGTCAAACACTTGGAATATGTCCTTCAATGCTGACACAGGTTCCAAGTTTGAAACCTCACACTCTCACTATCTCTCTCCAGAAGCACCATCTGACAACCCCCACCCCCTCCCTTCCCCCATCTACTTTCTTAACAATCCTCTTGAGAAGGTTCAGTTATTCAAACTACTTCTGGGTCTCACTATCAGCCACAATCTTTCTTGGGCAAGCCACTTTTAATGTTGGCCTCCAAAGCCAGCCTACGATTGGGCATCCTCCGCTGTACAGTCCTTCCTTGACACACCTGAACTATCCACCTACACAGCCTTCATCTGGAGTTTGATGGAGGGCTGCTCTCCCGTCTGGGTTGGCTTCCAATGCTCACATCTTGCTTGACTTGATGCTGTGTAAACCAAGGCCTTCAAGATCATTGGCATTTCCTGCGCCGAAGCTGAGTCTCTGGGCTTATCACCCTGCCATCACAGACAGGTCAGTGGTCTCTTTGTCTTCTACCGCCTCCTTTCTGGTCTTGAACCCTCTGCTCTTTCCGTGCTTTGTACCCCCCACAAGTTTCTGTAGGGCTCTCATGGTCCACCAGCAACACTGTTCTGGTGAAACTACCTAAATCCAGGATCACCGCTCACCTACACTCATTTGTTCCTCTTTTTCCTCACCTGTAGAATCAACTTCCACATCCTCTTCAATCTTGTTCTTCCCTCCAGGTCTTCGAGACAGCTGTTCACCAAAATCTCAGATTGTCTCCAATCCAAAAACATAATCTTTTCTACCCTCGTTGACCCGATGTTTTCCGTGCATGAATGTTTTTCTTCCTGTTTTTGTCTGTTATGTCCTGCTCCATTCAGTGTGCAAGCTCTTCCATGATCCTCAACGACATGTATACAAAAAAAATAATAAAAGAAAGCAGTTTATGGAAGAGATGAGTGGAGAGCAAAACTTCTTGGAACAATTAGGGATCTTTAGCATCCACAAGCTAATCCAAGTAGACTGGTCCACCACTTAATGTGAGTGTGAGCAGTGGTGCATGCTCGTTTAATGCCGTGCCTATGAAACACTAGGGTGACAGTTTATAGCCCCATCAAGAATTGAACCAGACGAGACAGTTCAAAGGCGAGTGCACTACCTCTGAGCTATGTTTCTGCACAAGGTCTGGAGTGAAGTCGGCAGACTGTATCCGTAACTTTGGGACAGTGAATGGCTGTAAGTTCTGGGCTGGTCGGACAAGAGCATGAAGCAGTTATATGGGAATGTGCTTGTGGGTGATTGATCCTCCATTAGGAACAGCAAACTAGGATCTCACCAACATATTTCCTGAGAACCTGTGCAGGTGAATGGATTCTGACTGTTAAAACAAAGCAAAGCATTATGATTGCTGGGGATGGAAGTGATTTGGTTTCTTTATCCATCGTTGTAAATGTCAAAGAAAACAAATTCACCACTGACTCACATATACACAATTGGGAGTATTAACGACAACAGGACAACTGGAAACACTCATGGAAGCAAGTATGCCTTCGATCAGTTGGTGCAGCAATTCAAGACAAATTAATTTGTCGGAAGTTTAATGTGCAGACAGCATAATACTGATGTTTGCCTGAAGAGAGCAGCAGGTTCTGATAAACAACCTACAAAGTTAACAAAAACCAATGTAGAATAATACATTCTCGACTTTACGACACCAGGAGTGCAGAGTATAAGGACTGCTGCAAATAATGCTTGGAAGAGAATAATGAAAGACCTTGGATGTCTTCTTTTTGCCAATCGTGCAGCAAGAGTGTCCCCCCCCCCCCCCGCCCACCCCATCCGCACTCCTCAAACTGGAGCCACAGTTGTTTCTATGAATCCCAAGCCAAAAGTGTGGTTGTCCATTCATCACTTTACATCATTTAAAGATTTGTGCTTTGTTTTGTGTCACATGACAAATGTACTTTCCTGAAAAAAGTAAAACATAGGGGCAATACCCCAGGGTGCTCACCTGGTAACGGCTGGATATTATAACCAGGGAACCACTGGTCGGCATGGATGACCCACAAAATATGTAATGGAGAAGAAAGTAAACACATATGGATTTTGTTTTGTTTTATGCCGTGAACAAACTTTGGTACATCACGGGTGATAAAGGTTGTGGTCAAGTTTCAAAGAAATTTTGTATGTGGTTTCAGAGAAGAAAGAAAATTCAACTTTTGGGGGGCAACCACCCAGTCGATCCCCTTAGACCCCAATTTTTTAATGGTGTGAACAATATTTGCTATATCATGGGTGATAAAGGTTGTCGTGAAGTTTCATTCAAATTTTGCATGTAGTTTCTGAGAAGAAAGCAAATGCCCCTTTGGGTGGCAAACCCTCCCCCCCTCCTGTAGATCCCCTTAGACCCTGACTTTTTAATGCCGTGAACAAACTGGCAGATCACGGGAGATGAAGGTTGTGGTCAACCTTCATCAAAATTGTGTGTATAATTTCTGAGATGAGAGCAAATACATATTTGGGGTGAGGTACCCCCCATTCCACTGGGACCATACTCCGCATAGCATTGGTGATGCCGAAGCAGTCTCCTGGGCTATTGGGCACAATCCTGAATGGGTCACCACTCTGATGCAGGATACGAAAATGGCTTTATCATCTCAGCAAGCTCGTACTCATTTTGTCGACCTCGGAAGGATGACAGGCTGAGTCAACCCCACAGGCTGGTATTAATTGGTATTAATTAATGACAGGCTGGTATTAATTCAATGAACAAGCAGGATTTGAACTCAGGGCGCTAGGATCACAACTCCACCACCCTAACCATTAAGCCAACACCAGACATACCCCCCTGTGCACCCCTTAGAATCCGATTATTTTATGTCATGAACAAACTTTGGTGGATCATGGGAGATGAAGGTTGTGGTCAATGTTCATCAAAATTGTGTGTGTAGTTTCGGAGAAGAAAGCAAATACATATTTTCTTGGTGAGGAGTGGTGGGTGGGAGGGGGGGCAACCACCATGTACACCCCTTCGACCCCCAAATTTTTTAAGTAACTTGAACAAACTTTCGTACATCACGGGTGGTAAAGGTTATGGTCAAGTTTCATCAAAACTGTGTGTGTGGTTTTAGAGAAGTTGCATACAGAAAAACCGTTCCATATAAAAGGAGGGCGCTTCACCCTTCCCTCGATTGCTGCAGGAATCTCTGCGTCCAACAACACCGCCGTTTCATACTTGTACCGCAAAAGAGCAGAACTCTAGCTAAAAGCTAATAAGCAAAAGTATCAAAACTAGAAGGGCACTTGGTAGAGCGTATACTTCTGCCACTCAATGCCTGATCCACAAGAATATCTCCAGCCCAAATGCATATTTCAACTATCATGCTATATATAGTTTTTTCCCCTATCTCTCAATGGTGAAGAATCACTTTAAAAAGTAAATAATTTAATACTCGTATCCGGATCCAGATTCGGATCCTCACCAAAACTGAAGCAATTCTTCCTTATCATACACCCAACATGTCCACCAAGTTTCGTCCCAATCTGTCCAAAACCGTTTGAGATATCCTGCACACAGACAGACAGACAAACAAAATAAAAACCAATGTCACCCCCAGGGTGACCAGTATCTTGCCAAAATGTGAACATGAGTGACTTATTTATTTGATTAAAGTTACTCAAAAAATAAGGGTTTCGTCGACCTTGATGCTTGACCTTTTTGTGACCTTGACCTTTGGCCTTTATATTTTCGTACGGTTAATGGTATCTCTCCAGGACCGTTGTACATGAAATATCAAGAGATTTTGATGAGAACTGAGGAAATAAAATTTTCATGCAAAATCCGTTTTTTCGTCATGATGTCATCAAATGACGTCATAGCGTCAAACTTTTGACAGATCTGGAAAGCACTTATCAAGCCCTTTCATATGAGGTATTACTCGATATGGTATCTAAGATTTCAAAATTTGACCTTGGGATCAAAAACTTTCGACCTCCAGCGCTAACCAATGAAGGTCAAGGCCGATCGCCACCAAAAATTAATCAGCTTACCACCAGACCATGAACTATATTCCCATGAAGTTTGAAGACGATCCGATCAAAATTACTCAAAAAATACGGCTTCATCGACTCCCCTGATTTGTGACAAAGTGACCTTGACCTTTGACCTTGACCTTGAAAATTTTATGCGCTGAAAGGGACCTCTATAGGACTCTGATATGCGAAGTTACAAAAATTTCCAATGATAACTGTGCTCTGCAGAGTGATCGATACGTGATTACAGACAAACAAAAAAACCAAATAATTAAATAAATAAAAAAACATACAAGCTGACTAACATATCTTGCAAAAACTTCGTTTTGGCAAGATAAAAACAGACAGATAGAAAGGGGTGAAAACATAACCACCTTCACCTTCAGTGGCAGAAGTAATAATCAAAAAACGACGGCACTGAGGTTGAATTTGTTTTGAAAGCCATTCATTAGATGTATTGGCTGATCTACAGTATATTCCAAGCTTCATCTAGTTTTGATGTATAGCCTTTGAGATATGAGCGCCAAGACATTTTGGGTGAACGGAGGGACTGACAGACACCAACGTGAATATCGAGGGTTTTTGTTAAAAACTCAAGAATGTGGAAATCAACATTGATGAAATTTTGAACATATTACTTCGACGAACAAAGAATTTACTTCTGAAACTTGCAGCCAATTTCATCCAATAGAAGCTGAGAAACGAATTTTCAGTCCCTGTGTTAAAGTTGCATACAGAGAAACCGTCCCATAAAATACACCCGTGTGGGAGTGACGGTCACCTCTGCGAGAAACAAGCATGAGTTCCTGTTACTAGGGTGTAGGGTTCACGGGTCAAGAGGGATTTTTGGCCAACTTTGAAGTCACGTGACACGAAAACGAAAGCGAATATCGAAAATTCGGCCTGACCAAATTTAGACATTGTCCCATAGATTCATATGCAATAATCAAATTCAAGATCGCTTGAGAAATGGCGGAGGAGATAGAATTTGAAAATCGTCATTTTCGCAACTTCAAAGGCTTCGTGGCCTTGACCTTGACTTTCGGTGACCTTGAAAGTCATACCATCGTGTACGTCTCATCGACCTCTATCAGGGTCACTAATGACCAAATCTCCCGCTTCAACTTCATTGTGAACGGACGGACAGACGGATGGATCGAAGGGCATCGACACTCATATTATTAGGCCATGCTCGAAGAGATGACCTAATAAAGGGAGGGCACTTTCACCTCTCTTTAAACATATATATGTGTATATATATATATATATATATATATATATATATATATATATATATATATATGTTTATAATATATATATATATATATATATATATATATATGTATATGTTTATAATATATATATATATATATATATATATATATATATATATATATATATGTTTATAATATATATATATATATATATATATATATATATATGTATATGTTTATAATATATATATATATATATACATACATATATACATACATATATACATATATGTATGTATATATGTATGTATATATGTATGTATATATGTATGTGTATATATATATATATATATATATATATATATATATATATATACATATATATATATATATATATATATATATATATATATATATATATATATATATATTTGTCTTCAACACTCCTCGAGCCGAAGCTGCTGAACCTGCTGAAACCAGTTTCATCGCTTATTGGTGAATCATCAGCGAGAGTATGTATAGACAGCAATGCATACCAATGAGGCTCCCAAGCATGCACCACGTGCAAACGTCAAAAGCAGTCAATATGTAAATAAAGAAAGACCCACCTGTGAATCTCTCACCTGTGAATGGAAGGAATAGCCAATTAGCTCTCACCTAATCAAGTAAACCCAGGTGGCTCGGATTATATAAATAATTGACCACACACACACACACACACACACACACACACACACACACACACACACACACACACACACACACACACACACACACACACACACACACACACACACACACTCCTCGAGCCAAAGAAGCTATGTAAAGCAACACAACAAGACCTACACGAGGTAAGCGCTACGCTGTTTCGAACCCTTCCCAGAGTTCCTCACCAACTATAAAGATGTTCACACATAGTACACACATGAGAATCCCAATGCTACACACCCCCTCTGCTACCGAGTCAATTATTTTGTTCATGGCCGGAAAGCGCAACCGAATACCCCAGCGCCATGTTAACCTCAGAGATGGATCACGTGGCAGAGTTCTGGGTGAGTGAGTCAATTTCGGCTACCAATGGCTCGCATGAGCAGAGCTATCACTGGGGTAATAATCTGTTCACCAATGAGGGCGCTGGAAAACACCCATCGCTCCGCTTTTTCTACTCCTGGGCACCGCCTCGACCAGGGGATTATAAAGGAGCCCTCAGTTCTCTGGCTGAGCATTCTGGAAGCTCGCGGTTCTGTGGCTCATGCTCGGCTCTGGCTGAACATTATTTTTCTTGAGGTCATGGTGTTATGAGCAAAGGAGCTTGACGGAGTGGGTGGAATGAGCAGAACGGAGCTGAGTATGGACAAGCAAAAAAGCCAGATGCTAGATGCCAGACCCGATGCAGTTTAGACAACCTTAGCATTTACATGTATAGACCTCTTTACGCTTCATGCGAGACCTTTCTTCTCACATGTTCTTTGCTTTGTTTCTACTCCCCCCCCCCCACCCACTTGGTCCACATCTTTACACCTTCCTGTCAGCACTTCACATGCATATCACTGCACCCCTCACCATGCCTCCCTCTGACCATGTACCATAGACCTTTCACCAACCATGCACCAGAGCCTCTTTCAGTTTCCCTCTCCCCCTTCCTTGGTTCACGTTGGTCCGCTGACCTCACCTGGTAATGAAGAGGTCGAAACCACCTTGTACTTTCTCTCTCTCTGGACTTTCTAATTTTTTCAGGGAATGATTCTGATTGTGCCTGTTTTGTCAGCATAATTCATTAAGATTGTATAACATTTGGATCAGGGTAACTCTGAACTGGGTCTCTTGTATTTGTCAATAATTGTTTTTCTTTTGCTGCACCTTACCAATCCTTGCTTTCCCCTGCTGTATTTTATTTTGTAATAAATAGCCTGCTTATTGTTCCACATACCTTTCCTCTCCCTTGCTATAAATAAATTGCTATTATTTGTGAATGTACCCAGTTTGTCATGTCTTTTCCTCCATTGCTCCAGCATAGTCCATATGTAGTGTTAGCCGGGAAGTTCTACCCACATGATTTGCTCTGTTAGCCAGTGCGTACTTGGGAGCTCCGCTCGGCTGCACCATTCTCAGGTAAGATTAGCATAAGTACGCATCGAGGGCATGAGCCCCCCTTGATATTGTCATCCAAAGGTAAGGTAACCACATGAAGTAGTGATACCCTGCCAGGATTGGTGGTACCAATCAGCATTCATGGTTGATTAGCAACTTGCTGAGCCGTGGAGTTATCAGCAGTTGGTGGCCTCAGGACCGGGCGTTCGTGAGGAACCCGAGTGCTTCCCAACGTGACGAATCTCAAACCCGGGGCCGTAACAATATATATCTCGAGTTATAAACATTTCAACAAAACTTAATGGATGTATGGGGGACCATTATATTTGGAAGAACACACTCACACACACACGACTGATAATTATTAAGCAACTAGAAAGGCACTCGGAAAAGCACGTACCTCCACCTGGATCTGGATTCGGATCTTCACCAAAATCGAATCAATTCGTCCTTTTCACACACCCAGCCTGTCCACGATGTTTCATCCGAATCCATCTACAACGTTTTGTGACATCATGCTATATGTCGTTTTTGGCCCTATCTCTCAATGGTGAAGGATCACGTAAAATATTCTAGTATCCGAATCCGAAGCTGGATCTTCACCAAAATCTAATCAATTCTTCCTTGTCACACACCCAACCTGTCCACGAACTTAAAATATTCTAGTTTCCAAATCCGTAGCTGTATTTTCACCAAAATCTAGTAAATTCTTCCTTGTCCCACACCCAGCCAGTCCATCAAGTTTCATCCGAATCGATCCACAACTTTTTGAGATATCCTGCACACAAACAAACAGATATGGGTGAAAATGTACCTTGGTCCACCTTCAGTGGGCGGAGGTAATAATTATATTGTCGTTTAGTTTGCAGCATGCGGGTGCTCGGTACATCATTATCTGGAACCATGGCTTTGCCGCTGATGCAGTGCCCCCTCCCCACTTTTTGCCCTTGTTCTGACAGCCCTGATTAATTTAAATCTTTTATATTCAATTGCCAGTTTGTAATTTGTACAACTTACAATTCAAAGGTATGGTTTGAACAACAAGTTTACATTTCGTCTTGGTCTTGCTGCATTATTATCTTTTTGTTCAGTATTATTGATTTGCTGAAAATGCGACATGAACTCTTTATTTTCGGAGCAAAAGGATTGTTCACTCTTTGTCGCCTGCCAATATAAATAAGACGCATAAGACAGAAAAATACATCACATAAGAACTTTTTTTTTTAAGTGAGCTGTACATTTGATGACTATACATAGTATATTTGCTTACCTTTCCTGAGTTTTTTTGAAAAAAAAATTGCTTACTTCAAGCAAGTTTGAGGTTTCTTTTTCTCATTTTTTTGTTTTTTTTCCCCCATTTTTCCTCCACAGCCGTCCTCCCCTGGTCAAAGAGGAGCCACTGGAGAACGAAACTGGGGAGATACATAACCAGTTGCCAATGACAACCAACCCAAGCCTGGAGGAGGACGATGAAGAGGTCCACTCTTTTGCCTTGTCCCATCAAAGTCCCGAGGAAGGGGACATCCCACTGCCATCATCCAACCAGGGCCTCGAAGATGACCATTTCCCACTACCGATGCATGCCTCAGACACAGAAGATGATCAGGATTTTGAGAGGGAAGAGATGGATGACATTGAGTGAAGCAGCCACCAGACATTTCTTCCTTTTCTTTGTTACTTCTTTTATACCTCCAGAAGAAGTTCACGTTTGATTTTGCTTGTTGCACAACAAGCCATTTTGTACAATTGCGCTCAAGAGCGGGGCCTTTCCTCTGATGGGAAATTTTTCTGTGAGACAAACAAAAACTCGATTGTGAAGAGGCTCGGCAGTGGTTTGAAAGGTTCCAGAATTACCAAATCATGGATACATCTTTTACACAGACAGAAAATACCATGTGACATTTATAACCGAGACAAAAAGAAAAACAAACCTTTATGCATGGTGTAGAAGAAAAACACATTTCCTCAACTACGGTAGTCGGTCAAGTGAGCCATACTACGGGGTGGGTTTGACTTGAAACAAATGTGAGCTATGTTTATTTCACACCCTAAGACCCCCAAACAAAAACTCCAAATTGTGGTCAGAAAAAATACATTCCTGCCCATTCAGAGGGAGAGAGGAAAAAATGAGGGAGGAGAGGGAAGCTGATAAATGACAAGCAACAGATGGAAATGGCGTGCAAACATTTGGCCCACCAGATGTCACGGTCTTTGCAGCCAGACAAGCTGTTACGTTTCTGCCCGTGATTGGTATTATGACTTAGCAACTCTTTTGCTACCACTGATTGAAAAAAAGGAAGATGCTATTTTTGGAAATCGCGCGTCTGCTTCAAATGAAAACTGCCATCAACATTTGTCAAATATGTTAGGCCTAATTTTGTTGCTGCTGCTGCTGCTGCTGCTGCTGCTGCTGCTGCTGACGCCAATTGTTGTCTTCCCCCATAAGTACGTACACAACAATCTATTTCCTCGTCTTTCACATCAGATGAAAGCTAAATGCGTTCCCAAACACCTTTGTTCAGAATTTTATCCTCTGTCCCCTTTGCTGTTCTCAATTTACACTGCTCATCCATGTTCGTCACAGAAGAAGCGGCAACAAGAAGCGAACGCATGCCCCACGAAGCATGCGTCACACTCTCCTAAAACTACGGTACCACATCACCTCCGGAATCATTTTCCCTTTCAAATGATGTTTTGAATAGGTCCTCGAGCTTGTCTTCTTATTGCAGCATAACTGGACAAGCTCGTTATTATCATTAGATAAACCCATTCGTTAGGCCAGCAAGACGACAATGATCATTTATCTGGCTTCGAAATTAACCATGCAGTTGACCTTCAATGAAAAAGCACCGATAAATATGGGAATGGTTGTCTAGTTTGTTTATTATCAAAAGTATAATTTTTTTTTTGTGATTTACCAAAGATAATTTGACTTTGATTTGTCACTGTGATCCTCTACTCCTCAGACAAACGAAACCAAATAACTTTTTTTGTGCTTGCTACTTCATTTGCCAAAATGGAACTTCCCGGAATTGAAAATTGTGACCTCGGTAAATATTCGTACTTAAGGCTGCCTACTGCGACAGGGAAGGCGTAGCTTTATGGAGGTAGTTGGTAATAAGTTCACAACTGATCACGTCGGTTTAGTTTTGAAAAACAAGACATCTCCCAAATAAAAGGAATAGTGCCGGGTAACTATGGGATGGTCAGGGGCACGGTCGAGTGCCTGCTCGCGGTGTATAAGCGTTCACTGCGACTCTGTAGGTAATCCTTTTCCACAACATTCAAAGCAATGTCCATGGGATGCAATTTATCAAACTTAATGAGAATGCCTTTTCTGTTTCAGCAAGCACAGATTGGCTCCGGCTGTCATTAAGGAATAGCTAGCTGGTGCTCGTTCAAGCGTTAAAATGGGTAAGGTAAAAAAAAAAGTACATCAGAAAAAGAAAAAAAAAATTGGGTAACAGTTTCCCTGTTTATATACTCTGAAATTCTCATCGCAAGTCATGATAACGACCAAAGGTCAGTTGGTAATTCAAACCAAAGCTCTTTTGCCAAGCTTTGTGAATACCTTTGTCCGGCAGACACCAAAGCCGACCCGCAAGAGAGTCAGTTAACCACTGGGCCCTCATTCATCTTGTGAGCCTCCTGGTAAGAAAAGGCCAAACCAAGTTTTCTTTTCAGTTTTCCTGTATTTTTCCTTGCCTGGTCTTTAGTTGCTGGGGTTTTTGTTTGTGTAATCTCCAGGCCTTTCAACACCAGCAAGCAATGCAAGACACTCTAGCAGAGCCAAAATGGAGCAAGACTAACCTCTATTTTTAACTCGTATCTGTGCTTAATCTTCCCTGGGCTCAGCAGGGTGTCAAAATTTATTTCCAAATGCCATGGCCATTCCAAGACTTCCATTTTTTAAGATTTGGACTAAGGGAAGTTCGTTTTCTTTTATTGGGCTCTTTTTTGGCCTCAGGGCAAGAAATAAGTACCTCCATTATGCTGCTTTAATTCCTGAGAGTATGGCGTGTACTTTCAGGCCGTCAGTCCAAAGGGACCAAAAATTGTGACCAAATAAGAGCCCCGGTGTCGTCATAGTAATGGCCAGCACATCAGGAGTACATAAGGTGGGATATGTCACCGCAGTACATACACTGATCTGCATGAGGCAGTATCCTTATAAACCCTTGCACGAGGAATGGGATACGATGCAGAGAAAAAAAAACCAAACTGCCCAAAACAGATCATCCACTACCCACGTCGGTGTATTCATGAAATTGTGCAGCGCATTGAGATGGTGTCTTTTGCACCACTCAGTGCCGTGCTTGTTGAGCATTTCTTTCCACGGTGAGACGGTTGTGGTTCTCCGCAAGCATTGCCAAGTTAAGTGTGGATTTCGCTGTGAGCCTTCCCCTGAGAGTGGGAACGCCACTGTTGTAAACGTTCTCGTTTTTGCTGTTCTGGAGGGCTCGCCGATGCAATGGATGCCAAGCTGCGTGTGACACTGATGCATTTAGCTTTTGACGGGCTCCCCCATGGAACCATTAATGTCCCTGTGTGGTACGTCGTGCCAATATGGAATTGGCACAAATGATTGTTTGCTGCCGACTAAATGGTTTCAGGTTCTATATAAACTGAAGTGTTTGCAACATGCCAGGACTTACCGTTTGTCTGACCAGGCACGCGTTATCGACACACAGAGTTACGGATACAGTTTAGTGTCGAGGAAACACTGACATGCTCAGAGTTGTTGTCCACACATCCAGAGGCTTGGCGACATTTTTCTGCAAAATTACACGAATCGTGAACCCCGATGCAATGAAAGATGTTTTGATGTTCACCTTGAAAACCCGTTGACCACTGAGACCAGAACTGTCTCCACCCAGACGTGTCCTTGTATTCGTCTTTACACACCAAGCACAAAAGGCTTGGCTGGACATTGACCTCCCACATTGGTCTTCAGCAAAGCTTTTGAGCTCGCAGGATTCAATGGCACGCAATTGAACAAGTGGTGGAGAAAAAAATGGAGACCATTCGAGCGTAGAGAAATGGACTCGTGTACAAAATACCAGGTACCTCACCAAAAGAACCAAATCAACGGATGTTCTGCAATCGGCGTTCCTTGTTGAACATTCGTGGTTCGTCTCGAACGTGTGCACCAAACGACTGTACAAATGGACTGCGTGAGGATGAGCTCAACATTTCCGACGGATGAGAAGGTTGAGATGAGACTCGTAATAGTTTCCTCAAGAATTCAAGTGAAACCTCATAAGACGTTCTTATAGCAAAGCCAGCCTTGTATGCAGAGGCTCTGATTCTTGATGTTGCTCGCGTCGGCAACTGAATATGTCTCGACTTAAAAAGAAAAAAAAAGAAGTACAATTCATATCCTCAAAAGAAAAAAAGAAAACCTCAGCTGTGTAGACAAAGTTTAATGAAAAAGCGAAAGCATTGCTACGTGTCTTTTATACTTTATATCGCCGCTGTTTGCATCTGCTGTAAGTTTGTGCTTGCGATTTGAAAGTATTTATCGAAGCTGCTTTTGTTGTTGCAACTGTAGGTCACCTGTGATTGTACCGCCGCATGTTTGTATATTGCACGTCTTGTTGTGCAGTTCCCTGCTGTAGTTGATGTCTCTGCTGTGGTTATGCATTGCAGACAGAGGAGGAATGGGTGAGATTCTGAAAGGGGGGGATTTGGGAGGGGGGGGAAGGGGTGTACTCTTGTCAAAGCAAAGGTAAAGTCTGTAGCTTTAGAATGAAATATTAAGA
>NC_140969.1:60353890-60428890 GCF_056783735.1 Eptatretus burgeri
ACCATCCGAAGGAATGAAACCGAATGACCCGTCTGCCAGTACTGGCTGTTGGTGGACATTAAATATCCCTCTGTGTCTTTCTCAAAGAGTAAGCACGTTTTCACTGGCATCCTGAACAAATTCCAAATTCCTGCCTGGACTGCCGGTAGCAAGTCATCTGGTCTTGTTGCCTTGTTGAAGGTTCTTGACACCGCACACACTAACGGAAGTCAGTTAACAGCTCAGTATCTGGTGTTACCACAATTTGTGTTGACACACGCTTGGCAACGATACCTCAGTGAAGACACAAGATGGTTGAAGAAGGCATGACTGCATGAGGGATGCAATTCCAGATCTGTACCAAGGCCTGCGGCAGTTGGGCCAACGTCGCCGGCTGTTTTTGAAGATGGCAAATCATCATCCCATCTCATCCCACACATGTTCTTACGAGAGAAAGATCAGGCGAAACAGCTGGCAAGAGAAGTTTGGGAATGTTCGGTTGTGCGATGAAGTCTGTGACCGCTCGCGCAACGTAAGGGCACGCGTTATCCTGTTGAAGTGTGATTTGACATCCATGAACCCGCAGAAACAGGAGGACGTGAGGATGGAGAACTTCATCATGGAACCGAATACCTGACAATTACCATTAATGAAATGCTGCTGGGTTGTGTGATGTCTCCCCATACCATCACGCCACCACCACCGAATGACGAACGTTCCCCTTCCTGTCGATAAATGTGACAATGGCCATCACCACTGTCCAGATGAGACCTCGACATCTGTAAAGAGGACAGCAGCTCAATCTTGTCTCCTGAACCTCAGACATTGTCCACACCTAGCGAGGCACATATGTCGATGTCTTGGCAACAAAATCAGATGCATGTATTGCTGGTCGTCGTGATCAGATGCTACGTCCGCGTATCTGATCTATGATAGTTCTGGCACTGATTGGTCACAACCCAAGGATGTTGCGAGCTGTCAAACTTACTGTCTGGAACGGATTCCTTAGGTGCAACAACCGGATATGGTTATCCTGTTGACGTGACGTCATAGTTGTTCGCCCAGAACGTGGACACTCTCTTATGTTGCCAGTTTGTTGGTGACATCTCCAGAGTGACTGAACGGTGTTCCAATGAACACCAAAACACCTAGCCACAACGTTTTGTGCTATTATAGTCTCAAGCATGCCAACAGCACGTAGATTTTTTTTTTTTATCTCAAGGCTATTTAATGGCATGAAATGACCTATCAATGCTGTGACACCTTTCTTTCATTGCAAACTAGCAATATGTTTGTGTGTGTGTATATATATATATATATATATATATATATATATATATATATATATATATATATATATATATATATATATATATATATATATATATATATATATGATTTTTCTTTTCATGAAAGTGTCATTTTCACATACATACCAACACGTGAACATATTTCACCTTGGAATAAGTGTATATAAATGAAACTGAAGGCTTCACCATCAAATACATCAAATACATTATTTTTGTGCAATCTGTATTGCAGCTTCTCCACAGATAAAAATCACAATTTTTCGAGCATCGTTATACACTAAGAGGGACTCCAAATGACCAGCTATGCATATTAAAGGAGGTTTCACAATAAGGCCTTTAATTGCATGGCTAGCGAGGGTGTGAGAGTGTACACCAGGGAAATGCTTTCAGAATATTAAGGATATTGGTTCGGGCCTTTTTATACATTTCACACAGCATTCGGAGGCTCATTTCAATGATCGTAATGACTTTGAGATAATAGGTTGCAAAAAGCGATTCGTGTTTAGCTTGCTTTCCCTCTACAAGTGTGTCACACTCCAAACTCTGCTGGATTTTCAACATACACAATTGTTTTGTGTAACACACACATATACTTACTAACACTCACACTAACCTACACATGCACTCACGCACTCTAATGTAACACACACACACACACACGGGATGTAAGAGAGGGATGTACTCAAAAACTGCAAAATGAGAAGAACCAAATTGTTCACTGCCTGGATATAGACTATAAATTGCCTTTGATAATGCCCCACATTTATGGATGACAAAATGCATGCAAGTATGCAAGATCAACCCACAAATAATCAAACTGTTTGAGAAAGCAATGGAGCTATGGAACAACACATTGATATTACAGCACTCGGAAGGAAAGATCGAAATACCAGGAGTGAAGATATGATGCAGGATCTTCCAGGGTAACAACCTCATGACCCGCCCCTACCCTTTCTGTTTTGCCTTGATCTCGACTTGCTGAGCAACCTCGTCAATGAGTAAGGGCATGGAAACACTCTAACAGCCAATAAGAGAACATCTAAAGAAATAGGAAGAAAGGTGGAACATCTCATTATTTGGGGACTTCCGGTTCCGGTTTTGAGCGGCAAGAGGTCTCCTTCGGGGCTCCCTGCTGACATTCTCAAAGTTAAGTTCCGGTTGTTATTTGTCCCGTTTTAACTGTTTAATTTTCTCACCTACATGTTAATGTGTGTTCCTAGTTCGGTTTTGTTTCAAAAATCGTGCTATTTTGTGAGTATTTATGTCGACGTTCTTACCTGGTGTTTGAGGCCTAGTCCTAGGCTTGAGGCCTACCGGTTCCACTTGGTGTTCGATCGTTTTTTTTTTTGTTTGTTTGTTTTTTCTCCCCATTACCTTCAATTTCTATCCTCCCCATTACCTTCAATTTTCATCCTCCCCACTTTCCAAACATCCCCCATTCTCCCAACTAATCTCTTTCTTATCTCAAAAAAAAAAAAAAAAAAAAAAAAAAAAAAAAAAATACCCAACAACAACAACAACAACAACAACACGCTCACCTTCTCCCGATTCTGCTACTTCTTCTTCCTCTTAACTTCCTCCTCGTCTTCCTCGATTTCTTTTTTTTTTTACATTTCCATGACCTAATCTGTTGAACTCTCTCATACATTAATATTAACAACAAAAACGATCTTATGATGCTTCATCTTCCTCTCTCACACATGTGGTACTCTTTACTGTTTCACAATGCACTACTCTTCTGCTATTTTAACAGACTGCTTTCATTTCGACCTCTCCTTCTTTCCTTGCCTAAAAAATCCAACTATTACAGCGCTTCTTCTCTCCATGCTCTGAATTCGCCTTCATTGCATCCATCAAGAATTGTGTTAAATCGCATCTCTGACCTAAAACTTTTAAAAACCACAGTTTGCCATGGATGCTCGGTTTCCATCAACCATTCTTTTTTCCAACTTCAGTGCCAACTCACCCCCCTCACCCCTCACTCTCACTCTCAAAGCAACCATCCCACTCTTCTCCCTCCAAGCCTCCCTCTCACCTCTTTCAAAAATTCCCCCTCACCTTTCTCCCACCTTTCATCCCCCTCACTCTTCCTTCTCTAAGTTGCCCCCCTCTCATCCACCAACCTACCTCCCTCCACTGCCCTCTCACCTCCATCTCTTCACTCCACCTCCTCAAATACTCAACTGCCATCTTCCTTGTCTCTTGTCCCCCTCTCTCCCAGCACCACAGAGCCTTTTCTCCTCCTCATTCGGCCCCCTCCCCTCGCTATTCTGCAATACCCCACACTCCTTCAGCAACCCTCCTTACCTCCCCCTCGTCCCTCGTCCTACCCTCCCCCGCCCCTCCACCTCCTGCACCCAAAGCCTCCTCCCCTACCTCTTCATTAAAAGTGTGGACCTCAAATATCCGGGGCCTTCGCTCAAACCTTTCAGATCTTTCCATGCAGGTTGCCACTGACAAACCAGACATTATCTGCCTAACAGAAACTTTCCTCTCCCAAGACGTGTCTGACTCCCAAGTATCTCTCCCTGGTTACTCCGTCCTCCGGTATGACAGACCTGAGCCTCGTCCTGGTGGAGGTGTTGCTCTCTTCATCAAAGACTCTATTCCTCACTCTCCCTGCACTGCTCTCACTCCCCCACACCCCCAGGAATACCTCTGGCTTCGGCTTCCCCTCCACTCCCACCTCATGTTTATATGTGTACTGTACCGTCCACCGAACAGTGATGACTCCATCTACACCTCACTCTCCGAAAACATGGACCATCTTCTATCTTCTCATCCAAACTCTCTCTTCCTCTTATGTGGCGACTTCAATTGTCATCACGCCAGTTGGCTAGGTGTGGGTACCTCTCTCACCTGCCATGGGACATCAGCAAAAGCTTTCTGTGACTCATTGGGACTGACTCAATCGGTCAACTTCCCGACCCGGATCTCAACCAATGGTACTCCATCTCTTCTGGATCTGATTTTGACAAATTTCCCTGACAATATCTGCTGCTCTTCCTTCGCTCCAATTGGTTCTTCTGACCACGTCCTTGTTAAAGTGGACATCTCTCTGGCTGTTATCAGAGAACCACCTCACCGCCGTCGAGTCTGGCATTTCACTCAAGCCGACTGGCAGGGTCTCCGAGCAGCCATCAAACTTACAGACTGGTCTCCTATCACTACTTTCTCAAACATCAACTCATCCTGGGAATTCTTTCAAAGAAACTTGCTCTCCCTCATGCACAGATTTATCCCCTCTCGTGTTCAGTTGTCTTACCCTTCCTCCCGCCCTTGGTTTACTGAAGCTTGTGGCGAGGCAGTTGTCCTGAAACAACTTGCCTTTGCCTCATGGAAAGCAAACCCAACTGAGGGCAATCTCAGTTCTTTCCACAAAGCTCGGAACAAGTGTGTAGCTACCCTCAGGAGAGCCAGAAAACAACATCTTTCTCATCTCAAGTCTGAACTCTCAAACCTCTCTCCCTCCTCAAAATCCTGGTGGCGTTTAATCAAATCTGTTTCTGGTGTATGTTCCCCCTCCATCCCCTCCCTTACCTCAAATGGCCGCACTGCTGATTCCACACGTGATAAAGCTGAATGTCTAAACTCGGTGTTTGCAGCTAAATCTTGTGTCCCAAACCCATCACTATCTCTACCCACTTTACCCAGTCGCACCCAACTGTCCCTGGACTCTGTATCCTTTTCTCCTGACAAGGTGGAGAGCTTGCTTTCAAACCTCGAGTCAGATTCTGCAACCGGTCCAGACGGCATCAGCCCACGTGTCCTCAAAGCCTGCTCTTCTGCTCTTGCTCACCCTCTCTCTGTTCTATTCACCCTCTCATTTTCCCAAGGTCATCTGCCATCTGCTTGGAAATCTGCTAACATCACTGCCCTGCATAAAAAGGTGCAAAAACAGATCCCTGTAACTACAGACCAATCAGCCTTCTCCCAATCATCAGCAAGGTTATGGAATCCATCATCGCTTCAGACATGAAATCCTTCCTCTTCTCCAATGGCTTGATTTCCAATCATCAATTTGGTTTCAGACCAGGTCACTCTACCCTAGATATGCTGCTACTGCTCTCCCATCATTGGATGGAGGTCCTCAATGCCAGACAGGAAATCCGAGCCGTATCCCTGGACATATCACGTGCTTTTGACACAGTCTGGCACCCTGCCCTACTCACCAAACTCTCTTCCCATGGTATTCAAGGCCATCTCCACTCATGGCTCGCAGACTTCCTCTCCTGTCGCAGTCAACGTGTGGCCCTAAATGGAGTTCTTTCATCCCCTCTTCCTGTGCAGGCTGGAGTTCCTCAAGGTAGCGTTCTGGGCCCTGTTCTTTTTCTGGTTTTCATCAATGATCTCTCGGACTCTCTGGAAAATCCTCTATTTCTCTTTGCCGATGACTCCACCCTCTGCCGTACCATCTGTCATCCCTCAGACCGGCAAGCAGCAGCTTCTTCGCTCACTGCAGATCTGGATAAAATCACAAACTGGTCCAACACGTGGAACATGTCTTTCAATCCAGACAAATCTCACACTCTCACTATGTCTCTTCGAAAGGACCGTTTACAAAACCCCCCATCCACTTTCTCAACAATCCTCTGGAAGAAGTCTTTTCTTTCAAGCTTCTGGGTCTCACTATCTGCCATGACCTTTCCTGGGAAAGTCACATTTCCAACCTTGCCTCAAAAGCCAGTCGCCGACTGGGAATCCTCCGTCGTGCAAAGTCCTTCCTCGGCCCTCTTGAGCTCCTGACCACTTACAAAGCTTTTGTCCGTAGCCTGATGGAGTACTGCTCTCCCCTCTGGGCTGGTGCTCCTGCCTCCCACCTTTCTCGACTTCACGCTGTCGAAACCAGGGCTTTTAAGATCATTGGCATCTCCCGCAATGAAGCTGAGTCTTTGGGCCTCTCACTCAATCACCGCAGGTTGGTCGGTGGTCTTTCTGTCTTCTACCGACTCCTCTCCAGCCTTGCCCCCCTGCTCTCTCTGTGATTTGTCCCAACCACATTTCCACAGGGCGCTCAAGGTCCGCCAACAACCCCCTTCTGGTAAAACTACCAAAATCACGAATCACTGCTCATCTTCACTCTTTCATTCCTCTTTTTCCCGCCTTTGGAATAAACTTCCTCACTCTATTCTTTCCCATTCTTCCCTCCAGGCTTTCAAAACAGCTGTTCACCACCACCTCTTATCTTCCCCCATCCAAATCCTCGATCTTTTCTACCCCCGATAATCCACCCAAGCCCACTTCCTTCAATTCTCCTGCTTTCCTTCCTGAAAGTCCCTTTAATGTCCATCTTCCCCTCGCCATGTTCCCCGTCCCATCCCCATCCCTCTCCCTTCCACAGTTCACCTGTGTCTGTTCCCCAATGTTTTGTCCCTTCCACTCCCGCCCCTCTTGTCTCATGCCTCCTTGCTGTGAGTTGTGTGTTCGCTCTCATACGAGCCTCGACCAAGGTATACAAAAAAAAAAAAAAAAAAAAAAAAAAAAAAAAAATCTCATATATATTGTTACGGTTCTAGGAACCGTATGCATACAAACATACAGTTGTCCCGAAGTTATTTATGCCGTTAAGTATATGTGTAGACAGATCCCTTCCTTGTGTTTAGTGGGAAATTAAAGGGGTGCGTTGCGATGTTTTTTTGGTTAGGTTAATAAATCTTCATATCCCCTCCAACAAACGTACCACTGTTCACCCGCTGTCTACTCGGACTCTCGCTTGCTACTCTCACATGGGCTGAACAAGCACATGTTCGCCTACTCTCCAAACCGGCGACTCGCTTGGCAGAATCTTTGTGTAGTACCTTTTTGGTGAGTCCGGACACGCGGAGTGGGTGGGCCTCCCGGTATGGCTGAAATCCCGCCCAGAAAGGGCGGCCCCATAGAAGCCCCGTCCAATCAGGGCGAACAGTGACGTCGGCTTCACCAAGGCCCCTCCCCGCTGAGGGAGATCTATAAATTACGACACCATCCTCAGGGTAGGGGCTGAGAGAGTCGGAAGGTTCCTTGGTTGAGTGCTGAGACGGTGAGCGAGTGAGCTGGAAAGTGATTCGTCTGGTGAGCTGGAAAGTGAGTCGTCTTGGGAGTGAGCTGGAAACCCTGATCCCCACCTCAGACTCCTCTCTACTCCACCCGGGCTCTTTCTGCCACACGGTCTCCACACGAGCGGCCGTGGACCGAGCCGCACGACCATTGACAGGTGCTGCACCACAGAGCACCCCCTTCTCTCCAATGTTCAGGTACCCGAGAGAACTGCGATCTCAGCTCACCTCCCTCTCTGGCTGTGGGGGTCCATTGCAAACATCTGGGTTTATTTTTGTCTGAGTGTGCGTCTGAGTGTGTGGCGCCGTCTTTAAGTAGAATTGCAAAAGTATTTTTATTTGATCATTGTAAATCTTGCCTGTTTTATTCCCGCTTAAGTCTGCTCTGTGTCTCCTTTGTAAGTTGCTGTAAAATTGTCACACTACATCTTTCTCTCATCTTCCCCTGCATAACATCCCCAACTAGAGGGGAGCACTTGGTAGAGTGCAAAACCTCCACGGCCAACACTGCTGGGTCACTTAAGTGAACCTCATATCCTATTCATTGGAGGTCAAAACGGATCAGACTCTACTGAACCACGATTGAATAAACTAAACAAGATCAACGCGCATGTAGAAATTCCAAAAAATAAAATCGAAATTTTTTGGAAAAAAAAGTTGCAAATTTTTTTTTTTCTCTAACAAATGTTTTTTTTGGGGGGGGTTGGAAATCACTTAAAACATGTATAAATGCAAAAAAAAATTCTAATATTTTTCAGATAAAATTAAATTTTTTTGAAAAAAAAATTTCTTTTTGGACCAAGTCCAAAATCTAATGGCATGATCCTTGGACCATACCTAACCCCCCCATCAAGTTTCGTCGAAATTCGTCCAGGAGGTTTTCCGTAATACTGTTCACAAACAAACAAACAGGGGTGAAAACAGTAACCTCCATCCATCTTCGATGGCGGAGGTTAATAAACCTGTTTCCTGTGCCACATATTTTTCCTCGCTTTATTATAAATAAATTATTGCAGAAATGTTCCCAGTTCGTTTTTGTCTTTTCCATCATTGGTCCAGCATGGTTCGGATCTAAGTTTAGCCGGGTCTTTATCCCTGGTAATCTGTTCATTCTAGCTGGTACGTCCTTGGTAGTTCCGCTCGGCTGCATCCGATCCGGAAAGGTGGTTGGTAGTTAGTAGTTGGTAGAGTGATCCGGATCGGGCAAGGCATACCGAGGGCGTGGTTCCCTCGTAAATGACACCGCATGGTTAATTACGTAAATTGGTTCTCGACAAAAAGACCCTACGCTATGCGGTGGAGGTATTGGCATCCACAGTCGGTTAAGCGACCCGCCGCCTCACGGAAATATCCGTGAGCGACGGCCTAAAATTCCGGGAGTCTGGTGGGAGACGACGTAACTTCCCCCACCTAGCGGTCGCTCTCGCCACCGGTTCCCAGCCAGCAACAATATATATATATATATATATATATATATATATATATATATATATATATATATATATATATATATATATATATATATATATGTAGATGATTTCAAGCTTTTCAAACCAAACGATGAAAAATTGGCAGAATAACTTGAATTAGTGAAACGGTTCTCCAATGACGTGCCAAATGCACATTCGTACAAAGTAAACCAACAAAAACGGAAAACAGAGAAATCGACATCAATACAACAAAACAGGAGCGAGAAAACAAAGCTTCGTACAAATACTTTGGAGTGGAAGAGAGCCACCCACCATACATGTTACAAGCAATTGTGCAAAACAATTACCAAAGTCCATCCATCCATTGGGACCATACTCTGTGCAGAGCATTGGTGCTGCCTGAGCAGTCTCCTTGGCTATTGGGTACAATCCTGGATGGGCAACCACTCCGACACAGGATACCAGCAAGCTGGCACTCATTTTACCGACTTCGGAAGGATGACAGGCTGAGTTAACCCCACCTGGTATTAATTCAACAGCCAAGCAGGATTTGAACTCATGACTCTAGGATCCCAAGCCCCCCCCCCCCCCCACTCTAGCCATTAAGCCAGCACCAGGCATAATTACCAAAGTACACCGACATAAAATGAGGCTGATCCTGAAAACAATTCCTCTCCTCAAGAAACAAAATCAAAGTCATAAACCAACTCGCAATACCACTGTTCCAATACTATTGTGGAATAATAAATTGACCACAATTGGAAATCAACAAACTAGACATCAAAACAAGGAAACTATTCACCATCCACAAAAGTCAACACATCCCAAGAATGTACTTGCCGAGATGAGGAGGGAGAGAAAAAAAATCAATACATCCTGAGAACGTAAGCCTCATGATCATCAGCGGCCTTGTGGAGCTCAACCAAGTGCACAAAGTGACAACTGTAGGATTAGCTGAGTGTGTGAAAGTTCAACAGACTACAAAATCAAATTTTATGCAAACACGAACACAGCAGGCCAGAAAAGGAATCCTAACAAACCTTGCAAAAAATTTCCAAAGACAGGTTTTGTTTTGTTTTTTACTTTGTCATCCATAACTTTTAGAGATATCGTGGTTTACATCATTTGTGACCAGAAGATGTCACACTTGAAACCAAAACAGCAACTAATACAGCCTGAATTAGAAGGGCACATGGTGGAGCGCATATCCCCGCTAAGCTGAACAGTTTACGTTTTGTATCCCACTGGTAGACCGTATCAGCATCCGGACTTTAAACAAATTCTAATCAGCTCGTTGGTTCATAAGCGCCAGCCAGAGTGACCACTATATTTGTTATGTCTGTGTGTCTGTCCGTCTGTCTGTGTGTCTGTCTGTCCAGAGCATAACTCTGTGGACTTTGACCCGATCTTGATGGAACTTGGTTATGTGTTCTATATCAATGTCTCGTTGTGTTTTCCTGGATGATTGTGGATTGTGGATGTTTTTCTGGATGTTTCCCATTGTGGGCGGAGCCACGCCCAAAAAATAGCCATTTTTAGGGGGTAGTCGGATTAAAAATCTATCTTCTCTTCGGGAATTGACTGAATGGAATGGGTTCTTTGGTATTTGAATAGCAAAATGAATTCTCTAAAACTTGTCGTTTTCCAATTTTTCATTTTCGTCCCAAGATTAAGGTCACAAGGTCAAAAACTTAGAAAATTTCGAATTTTGACATAAAAATCATACGATCGCCCAAACTTTGAGAGCTCGAATGACAATATTTTTATGCATAATCTTGAGGTCATTCCCCACCTAAAGTCTTGAAAACTATTTTTCTCTATCTCGAACACCTTTTCCATGGCGCCCCCTTCAAGTTTGTTTTTACGCTGATTTCATCAAATTATGGATAATTATCCGAGGAGTGCGAAATGCCATATAGCCTATATGACGTTATATTGTTCCTGGAATGTTCCAGAGGAAGTTTTGCTCCAAAGGTCATAATCCTTGACCTTTGACCTTTAAAGTTCACAAAGGTCAAATTTTCAAAGTTGTGGGAATCGAACCGGGTTTTCGACCTTTTTCGACGAACTAACTCCAATAAGCTATAGCACGTATCCTGTTTCCTTATTTTAATGTACACAACATTGTTTTGTGACCTTTAAAGTTTATGCAAAGGTCACATTTTTAAAGTTGTTGAACGAAACCAGGTTTTCGACATTTTGCAGCTAATAACCCGTCACTCGTACCACATCATGTTGATCATTTTTATAACTTGGTCAAAAATTATCGCATTGTCTCATCCTTGACTTCTGAAACAATCTACATCGTCAAATACCGCTCGTGAACCATCGTAGTCTTCAGACTTGTTCTTGTCACAAACCAAAATAATCCACCAGGTTTTGTCATAACCCGTGCATAACTTTTAGAGATATCGTGGTTTACATCATTTGTTGCCCTATCTCAATGCTGAAGAATCACTATGAAAAAATAAATATAGGATCCGGATCTTCACCAAAATGTAATAAATTCGTCCCTGTCACACATTCAACCTGTCCACCAAGTTTTGTCCGAATCCGCACGTAACATTTGAGATATCCTTCTCACAGACAAACAGATAGATAAACAAGCAAGGGTGATATTGAAGAACATTATCATGAAAAAAAGAAAACCACAATGCTTTTTAGTGTGCTCTCTTCAGGTGACATTCACACAAAGTGAGTGAGTAATGATGAACAGTTTAAGACATCTATCAACAGTCAATTCTGATTGGACGTTCTCCACTGATGCGTCATCACCTCCCGATGGTCTCGGTGGGAGGAGCCTGTTCAGCGTTCAGCTCTCCAATTGGAGGTTGCAGTGTCTGAGGCGGAGCTGTGGTGGAATCTTCTTCATAACCAGTCGTGACCTTGAGATGAGTTCGTGTTCCTCTTCTTCTTTGCATAAATAAGCAAAGCGAGTGGACAAAACTCTTTTTGCCGACATAACACGTCCTTCAAAATGTCTCTGTTTACGTCTACATTAAAGTTTTGTAGTACCAAGCATCTTTTTTTAATTATTTGAGACGGTGGTACTCACGTCCACAGGTGGAGCAGTTAAACAACTTGGTTCGTTTAAGTGGAAAATGTGGGACGGGCAAATTGACCGAGAGATATCTCCGGGCCTCTCTCTACCATAAAGTCGTTCCTGTGTTTATTCAGAAAAAAATTCGACATTCCAGAATGAGGCCAAGTCTGTCTGTTGAGTGAATGTTTTTGTAGGATGAAGTTGGGAGAACACAATGTCGACCTTCGGGCCTACGTCACGCTTTGCGAACAAAATGGCGGCTTCCATGGGAGTTTGTCATTCTTTTTCATGGTACGTCTGTGTGGATATATCGCAAAAATCGATGACCGGGTCGAGTTGGCTGCAAGACAGAGAAACGATCAAAACATTGATCGTTTAAAGGTGAAACGTTTTTGTTCTATCATGAGTGATTCATCCAATCGTGTTCTCACTATGTCAGATTATACCCTTTCTGATACAAAGAGGTTTGTTCTCGCTCATGGTTTTGGGTTCAGCATTCCAAACAACAATATTAAAAGAGAGGAAGTTTTTGCGGAGTTTGAGCTTCTTTATGAGCAGTTGAGTAAGCATCATGCAGTCTCCATTGAAGCAGATCAGGCGTTGAATGTTAGACTTTGTGATTTAGCATATGCCTATGGCGGGGCCCCAAACGACCTTTCTGACTTCTATTTACAAATGGAATGCATGACTGCCATGAAGAATTTAAGAAGAAACCCTGAAATCCACATCTGTAAACCTGACAAAGGCTCTGGTGTGGTTATTCTAAACCAGGTGGACTACATGAGCAAAATGTTGGTTATTCTACAGGATCAGTCCAAGTTTCGACAGCTGGGAAGCGTGGATACACAAGACCGTACGTCACGTTTGGAGAATGAAATCGGTAAGAGGTTGCTCCAATTGCATAAACGTGGTGAACTGTCGAGGGAATATCACAAGAGGATCAAGCCAGTAAGGCTCTTCTTGTCTGAGAATGTATGGTCTACCGAAGATTCACAAGCAGAATGTTCCACTGAGACCAATCCTGTCCATGGTCGGCTCTTCACAGGATCAACTGGGGCGAAATGGCTGGGAGAGTTACTGCAACCAGCGCTCGAATCGGTCTCCAGGTTCGTCATAAAAGAATCTTTCACTCTTGCCGATGCCACAAGGGAGACGTGTCTGACTGGTTTGGAGAATGTAATGTGTTCTTTTGACATTGATAGCCTGTTTAGAAATGTCCCTTTGACAGAGACCATCGATACATGTGCGCATTTGCTGTATCACACGGAATCTGAGCATCCGCCCATTTCTGAATCTGTCTTCGTCAAATTGATGAACATGGCTGCAAGAGATGTCGAGTTTAGCTTTAATAACATTATGTTCGTCCAAATTGATGTGGTGGCCATGGGCTCTTTTTGGGGCCCAACGTTAGCAAACATCTTTGTTGGCTATCAAGAACTGCAGAAGTTGACCAAGTTGGAGGTAACACAATCCCCCATCGTATACTACAGATATGTGGATACATATTTTGCCTGTTTGAATCTCGTGAAATCTGTGACCGCTTCTTGAATGAATTCAATTCTCTTCATCCTGCCCTCAAGTTCACGACCGAATTGGAATGTTCTGATTGCTTACCCTTTCTGGACATCCTCGTAGAGAGATCTGCATCTTCATTTACGACGTCCATCTATAGAAAGCCCACTTTCACCGGCCAGTATACTCGATGGGACTCTTTTAGTTCACCGAGATACAAGATTGGTTTCATCAATGTATTAGTGAGTCCAGCGAAAAGGATATGTTCCAATTCCAAGCTTCAGACAGAGAAGGACAAGATTGCCGGCATCCTCAGTGAGAATGGATATCCTGAGTATTTCATCAGGAGGTTTATGCACAAATTCCTCACTGCTAAAGATGAACGGAAGATTGGTCCTGAAAAGTACCCGGTCTATATCAAGATTCCTTGGAAAGGGAAAATGTCACAAAGATATGAGGAACAAATCAAAAGATGTCTCAAACACGTATCTGGCTGTTCGTCCAAGAGTGATTTTCACCTCTCGACGTCTGATTCCTGCAGTTGAGAAGGATGTCCTGCCTGCCTCAAAACTTAGCAATATTATTTATGAGTGCAAGTGTCGATGTGATGCTCGGTATGTAGGAAGAACTACCCAGACTCTGACTGACAGAATCAAACAGAATGTCCCTTTGTCCATCGGGAAAAAAACGCAATTGGTACACGGACACAGCCGGTACATGCTTGTAGGAAGGTCCCAGCATCAATCCCAACATCGTGTGCATCTGATATATTGGACAGCATTTGATTGAGAATGCAAACTGTGCTGAACATTATAATGTGGATGCATTCAAGATATTGAGTAGAGGACGAAGTATAACACATCTCCGAATATGAGAAGCGACATTTATCTATTCCATGGACCCCGTGTTATGTCGACGAAAAGAGTTTGTCCACTCGCTTTGCTTATTTGTGGGAAGAAGAAGAGGAACACGAACTCATGTCACGATCACAGATGGTGATGAAGAAGATTCCAGAAACAGCCTCAGCAGCTCTGCCTCAGACTCTGCAACTTCCAATTGGAGAGTTGAGCACTGAACAGGCTCCTCCCACCCAGACCATCGGTTGGTGATGATGCATCGGTGGAGAACGTCCAATCAGAATTGACTTTGTTGATCGGCGTCTATTAAACTGTTCTTCATCGTTATCTCACTCACTTTGTGCGAATTTTACCTGATGAGAGCACAACGAGAAGCTTTGTGATTTTCTTTTTTATGATAATGTCCTTCAAAATGTCTCTGTTGGTTCCCGGGCGCCAGCAGTGACCACTATTTTCGTTGTGTCTGTGTGTCTGTCTGTCTGTTTGTGACTCCCTCCAGAGCATAGCTCTGCGACGTTTGATGCGATTTTGATGAAACTTAGACATAAGCTCGATATCATGGTCTCGTTGTGTCTTTTTGTATGAGGGGCGTCCCATGCCCCTTGTGGGCGGAGCCACGCCCACTTGAACTTTTTTTCTCGATTTTTTTCTCATATTTTCATTTCCTCGAAGCTGTGCGTAATGTCCCTAAGTACAACATATAAAAAAATCCGATTTGATTTGGTCAATTTTGATATAATATAGATTTTTACGGTAGGACTTCCTCAAAAGCTTCCACTAACTCAATTGTACCTATCGTGGCATTGTTCAATAATGCCCGCGAACCATCATCGCCTCCCGGCTAGTCTATATCTTTATTAAAGTTTTGTAGTACCAAGCGTGTTTTTAAACAAGGGTGAATACATAACTTCCGTCCATCATCGGTGGTGGAGGTAATAAATTAAAATCCACAATTTGGTGTCGATCTGTCTGTCTGACAGTGAGTGATATATTTGGTCGTGACTTATCCAATCTGAACCAAACTTTTCAGAGGGTCGAGAGGTCACATGACGGAGGTTGTTGTGGAAACTTCATTTGCTCCCTCCCCAAGGGGGTTTTCCACTTTGGACAAGGTTAAGGTGTATAAATAGCTTATTCTGGTGTTTCTTGGGGCACACACCGACAGGAAGTAAAAAATATTATTACCACATTACTATTCATTCATTATATTATTACCAACTATTAACACAAACTATTCAGTCAATTCTGTCCAATGTATGATTACATTTTTAAACGGTTGCTACTGTTGTTTAACACTAAACTGAAGGGAATTTGAAGGAAACCCGACGTCCTTGAGACACTCCATGCTTACTGCGTCACCACAAATTAACGAGTCCAAGCTGTCTCTTGACTTGCTCGGCTTGGAGGAGGGCCGCCTGCTCGGCCGCAGTGATCTATAGCTAACAAAGGTGCTTAAATGAGTCTTTTTTTCATGAATGATGTATCCCATGACCTGTCGAATTTTTGAGATATCAGATTATATGTGGACTGGAGATGGATTGTTTATAACTTATATATTGGGGGCTCATATGTGACTTCTCCCAGCCCTGGCTTCAAGTGTGACGTGTGCTATTTCCCCTGACACCCTTACGACCCAATTATGATCTTTATTCGATGAATAACCCCATTCTTAATTATTTAACACTTTAATACTTGCCTGAGAGAAATTTGAATTTTTTTTTTTTAAGGGACATACACATGGGGCGGTGTAAAGGAATCGCTGCGCCGGTCCGTAAACCTACCGGAATTAAAAAAAAAAATTACATCAATAATTATTATAACCAGTGGCCAACTTCTGGTGAGATACATGATTAGATCTGTCCAAACATCCCCATCCTGCACTGCTTTGTTAACCTCTGGCAGAGACAGCTTGGTTGCATCCTTTACCCCGTCCATGCAGCGCATACAAATGTTCCGTCCGATTGAGATGGACGTTAAACATCCATCCGGATGTCTCGTTTACCAGCGTTAGTTGGTGGACGTTCAAGGTCCCACGGCGTCTTTCGCAAAGAGTAGGCGAGTTATCACCGGCACACTGAACAAATTACAAATTATTGTCACATTCAGTCGAACGTCAGGCCGCGCCAGGCAGTTCGTGAAATACTTGGGCCAAATTTTTTGACATTTTTAGATTCTCGTGGAGGATCTCTAAGTCCTACTCCCATTGTTGTTCTTCATCTTCTTCTTGTGGACTTTTTTGTTTCACAGCCGACAGTTTTCATCGAAACTTCCTGAAACTTGGCGTATATATGTAAAAATACCCTGCGCAGACAGTAACCATCTCCGATTTTTGAAAATTCCTCCGAGAAAAAAAGTTATGACGTCAAAATATCTCCGCTAATGGAAATCGCCTAAAAAATTATCTCCGAAACTAGGCAAGCTTTTTGAATTCTGTTTGTGGGAATCGAACAGGGCATTAGCAGAGATTAATTATCACACATATGATAAATCACGATGATGTGATATCAATTTTTATGACGTCATTCCTATTTTTTTACATTTTTTGTTTCACAACCCAGAGTTTTCATCGGATCTTCGTGAAACTTGCCATGTATATGCAGAAAGCCCACGCGCAGGCAGCAACCATCTCTGATTTTGGAAATTCTTCCGAGAAAAAAAAGTTAACGTCATAATATCGCCGCTAATGGAAATCGCCTATACCATTATCTCCGACACTAGTTTGTTTCACAGCCTACAGTTTTCATCTAAACTTCTTGAAATTTGGCGTATATATGTAAAAATACCCTGGGCAGACAGTAACCATCTCCGATTTTGAAAATTCCTCCAAGAAAAAAAGTTATGACGTCAAAATATCTCCGCTCATGGAAATCGCCGAAAAAATTATCTCCGAAACGAGGCAAGCTTTTTGACTTCTGTTTGCGAGAATCAAGCCGGGCATTAGAAGAGATAATAATTTATCACAAACATGATACATCACAACGACGTCATATTCGTTTTTATGACGACATCATTAAGAGGACGAGGATCTCAGCTCATATGAGCTTGTTTTAATTTTTTTTTTTTTTTTTTACATATTTCGTTTCCAATCGATTTTGGACGTTTTCTCTTGGTGTCAATTGGGAAAAGGGCGGTTGTTTTGTGGACAATCTGATTTTGCAGGAAAATATTTATACGTCAAAGCGGGGGGGGGGGGGGAGGACGGTCCGAATATCACACTGTACGGGATGTTGGGAGCGCCGATTGAAATGCAAATTGCACTTCAAATGCAAGCACTTTCATTAGGTCGGAAAAAATGGAAATGTATCTGGTATGCAGATGAAAGATTCATGACAAATGTGGAACATTTGCCCCGAAGCTGTCATTTGCTTCATTGTGAATGCATTAGGTATGAGAACCGACGGCGCGCAGGTACGAATCCTGATGAGAAAGAAGGGCAGGCAGTCTACCTTGATCATGATGACAATTATCCTCCAATTTAGGACATCCTATTACTGTGAATAAAGCGCCTTTAATTGAATTATCAAAGCCACGATTATATTTGATAATAGGGCATTGGGTAGTTCAGTTCGCGTAATTGCGCAGGGGGGGGGGGGTTGGAGGAGGGGGCACCGTGGTGTTGATTGGTTTTGATTTCTGAAAATGGGATTTATAATGAGTTATCACCTCGAATACGTAATGAAGTGCTAATTAATAGTCACTCTATTCACGGTTTATCAGAAAATACTTTCACTGCTTTCTCCGCTATAAAATATAGGTCTTCTTCTTCCTCGTCGCAATCCGTTCACCTCGCAAAGGAAAATTCGCCGCTTCTTCTTCCTCTTCCCAATCCGTTCACCTTGGAAAGGAAAATTCGCCGCTTCTTCTTCCTCGTCGCAATCCGTTCACCTCGCAAAGGAAAACTCGCCGCTTCTTCTTCCTCGTCGCAATCCGATCACCTCGCAAAGGAAAATTCGCCGCTTCTTCTTCCTCGTCGCAATCCGTTCACCTCGCAAAGGAAAATTCGCCGCTTCTTCTTCCTCGTCGCAATCCGTTCACCTCGCAAAGGAAAATTCGCCGCTTCTTCTTCCTCTTCCCTATCCGTTCACCTTGGAAAGGAAAATTCGCCGCTTCTTCTTCCTCATCGCAATCCGTTCTCTCAGCGAAGGGCCCGCGCTGTTTGTCAAAGCGAATCGTTTTTCAGGCCACGGTCGGCATGCGACGAACAGCGATTTGGAGAAAGCAAGTCGTATTGGTGTCGGCAGTCTTTTCACGCTTGGATGGTTGCCGTTGCCCCCAGAAAGACAAAAAAGAAAAAAAAACTTCTCCCTTCGCCGTCACACGTCCCCGCGCCTTCCAGCGCCTGCGCTCGAGACGCGGCCACAATTCACTTCCACGCAATTTGCGTGGCGAATAAATATTGAAGGCTTCATTACGGCTCATTTGCCTGAAGGAAGAGAACGCTCGGGGTGAAATAAAATGTCCTGGAAAGGATGAGATAGCGCGCCTGCCAATTAACACTCTGGAATGACCCAAATCCCTCGGACCCTCCCGTGAAGTACCCCCCCCCAAAAAAAGGCGGGAAAATGGTATCGAGGGCACGTGCACGAGAAGGACGGCCAACGAAGCTTTCTGATAACTGCACACCTGTCCAGGCGACCTGCGACGAGCTCTTTCGCGTCGTTTTCTTCCAATCCACATTACGGACCTTCCTTTGTATTGGAGTAAATATAAATACTTATTTCGCGCTTGTTTTGCCTTGTTCGCCTCAGCGACGCCTCCTCATGAATCCCATACCGCGGCGCGATTATGTGCTCAGTGACTTGCAAATACGCTCATGGCGATAATGAGGAGCCGGAGAGTCCCGCGGGACGTTGCTATAGCGCCGGCATGAGTGCGGGTACGTGAGGAGACGGCTCGGGCGCCTCGTGCCACTTAAAGAGCCTTTTCATCTCGCGCGCTTTTCCCGCCTCGCTCGACTCTGCCCCCCCCCCCCGCGAGAAACAGGTCGATGCAGGAGCTGCAATGAGGTGCTAGGGTTGTGTTCGAGTGTTTCGAAGTGCTCGAGTGCGAAGAGAATGGCAGGCATGATTTTTAAAAAGAATGCCGGTAATGCCCCTCCCCCCCGTCTCCTCCTCCTCCAAATGTTCGCGATCGCGGGCAGTTTTCACGCCTCCTAATGCTCATCTCGATTGCTCGCACTCTCCTTGAGTCGGCAGCCGGCCATTAGCCTGTCAGCCGCTTGGATCGCATGCAGGGAACGTGTGACGAGCTGCGTTTTGCCCTCACTGCGTGGAACAAACGCCGCCAATGATGCTCCTCAGTGCGGGGATACTCGGCCTGTGGCGAGTTCGCTCGTACAGGGCGCGTCGATTCCCCCTTCGGTGATTCGAAAAACCATCGAATTAAATACGGACACGCGAACCTCGTGTTTTAATCGCACGTGGCTGTTGTGGTCGTGCACCCGGTGAAAGGGAAAAAAATTGCATGCACGCAACCCTCTCCTGGAGCTTCACTGCACATCCGTGAAGCCGACGAGTCGTCCGCCATGTTTAAACACCGACAGGAAACGCATCACCGTGGCTCCAGCAATGACAGATTACATCGAAATACTGTACGAGTCATTTCACTGTACACCTTCTACCAATGACTGATTTGTACAGTGGACTGTACAGTACAGTAAAGCGTCATCGCACGACGTGTCGGCCCGAGGCCTGCGCGTCTGAGGTCTACCTTTAATGGCCGCCATTGTTGCTATCTTCTTTCACTCGGGTATAGTGTCATCGGTTTCCAGAGAAAATCCTCCACATTCTCAATAAAGAACATTTCCCCTTTTCAATATCGTGGCCCGGATGCTTTACGACTTTTAAAGTACGGTTTGCCGTAGCTTTATACGTCATGCGGTTTAAAATCACCTCAACGTTGCCTGCACAAGGTTGATTAACTCATCCAATCACTGACCTAATTGCAGGTCAATGACTCGCATCGTCCGTCCGTCCGTCCGTCTGTTCAAATGCTTTCAACTTCTTCTCTGAAACTACACATACGATTTCGATGAAACTGTACCAAAGTTCGTTCATAGCTTGAAATAAACGGCCCTTAAGGGGTCTATGGGGGGTTGCCCCCCCAAATAGTTATTGTATTTGCTTTCTTCTCGGAAACTACAGATGCAATTCTGATGAAACTTGACCACAACCTTCATAACCCATGGTCTACAAAAGTTTGTTCATGACGTTAGAAAAATCTGGCTCTAACGGTGTGTCAGGGTAAGACTTCATAACCTGTGATTTACCAAAGTTTGTTCATGACCTAAAAAATAAACAAGCTCAAATGAGCTAAGATCCTTGTCCTCTTACTGATGATGTCATAAAAACGAATATGACGTCATTGTGATGTATCAGGTTTGCCATAAATTATCTATGCTAATGCCCGGCTTGATTCCCGCAAACAAAATTCAAACAGCTTGCCTAGTTTCGGAGATAATGGTATAGGCGATTTCCATTAGCGGCGATATTATGACGTCAACTTTTTTTCTCGGAAGAATTTCCAAAATCGGAGATGGTTACTGTCTGCGCGTGGGCTTTCTGCATATACATGGCAAGTTTCACGAACATCCGATGTAAACTCTGGGTTGTGAAACAAAAAATGTCAAAAAATAGGAATGACGTCATAAAAATTGATATGACGTCAGAGTGATGTAGCATATGTGCGGTAATTCATCTCTGCTAATGCCCTGTTCGATTCCCGTAAACAGAATTCAAAAAGCTTGCCTAGTTTCAGAGATAATTTTTAGGCGATTGCCATTAGCGGAGATATTTTGACGTCATAACTTTTTTTTCTCGGAGGAATTTTCAAAATCGGAGATGGTTACTGTCTGCGCAGGGTGTATATATATATATATATATATATATATATATATATATATATATATATATATATATATATATATATATATATATATATATATATATATATATATATATATATATATATATATTGTTGTGGTTACCAAATTCGCAAACCACCATTCAGGTCCCTTAGGTGAGGTATCTCGGCAAGTATATGTGTAGTTAGGCCCAAACCCGTTGTCTAGTGGGAATACATGTCATTTATGCGAGCTGCGACTCTTCAGGATAGCCGTTTTTCTTTTACTATCTTTATTTTGGACCAACCGCCATGATTACCACCACAACCACAACATCAACCACCAACCACAACACCGCTTCACCACAACCGCCACGACCTTCACGTCACACCTCGCAGCCGTCGCATCGCCACCGTTCTTGCGCCGCCTGTGGGTACCGGTGTTGGACTCGTGCAGGGCGCACGTTGAACAGCGTGTACAAAATCACGGATTTTGTGCTTCAAAAACGGATCAAAAACGGATCAAAAACGACACACGCCCACTTTTTGCCGTCCAATCGGTGAGCGAGGGGCGATTTGGCCCCGCCTCCAGGACGATCGATATATGCAAATTTGTGGATCAAAAAGCCTTCACGCCCACTTTTTCTCGGGCCAATGGGGAGCGAGGTGAAAGGTCAAAGGGAGGGGGTCAAAGGCGAAGCTACGGGGGGATAAAAGGACCGTGTTCGTCAGTCAGAGCCGTGTGGAAGTCTGGAGCCCGAAGCCTGCAGTAGCTGGAGAAGCTGAAGAGAGTCGAACGAGGAGAGCCCAAAGAAGAGTCCAGGGTGGAGAGTCCAGAGGCGGAGAGGCGGCAGCGGCGAAGGCAGACGAGGGGGTGCTCGCGACGGTGCCGGGAGCTGCACGGCCGAGGAAGGCCGGCAGCGCGACCTGGCCGAGGTGGAGACGCACACCAGGGATAATAAAGATCCTCTATACCCCGAGCATCAGCAACCCCCTCCTGTTTCCCCCCGCGCTGAGATAGTGCGACCAAGGGGGCCCCTTTCCCACCCCCTGCCAGACACTGTCCACGAGGTCCGCGGGTTGGGGCGCCATCGCCGCTCCTCGTCTCATCACCAGACGGGTAGGCGCGACCCGGTCTCGGCCTCAGGCCCGCCTCATTCTTGGGGGGATTTCTTTTCCTTGGTTTTGGGTATGTGTTGTCGGCGCCGTCTGTGAAGTAGAATTGTATAAGTGTTGCCGTGTGCTCGGTAGTCGGTATTAGCTCTGCACTGTGTTTTCACTTTTATATTTGCTTTTTGTGTAAATGGAATTGTGTTTTCTTTTTTTTGTGTGCATTTGGTGGAATTGTATTTGTGTGCTTCCCGTGTGCCGCGAATAAATGTGCTTTATTGTTGAACTGTTCTCCCGCTTCGCTTCGTCTTTTCCTCCATTGAATCCTCATCTTGCTTCACGTAAAGGGTTGGTAGTGGGCTGAATACGCCCGATAATTAATCGAACCGTCGAGGTCGACGATAACACCGCTCGGTTATTCTGATAGTACGGAACGGGTCGCTTAAGTGGCCCGTGTCCGAAGTCGACCTGCGGCGAGGTGCGATCGCCCGGTCTACTCTCCGCGTGGGTACTTAGGTAGGTCGAATTTGGCGAGCAACCCTATCCCACGCGGGAGCTGATTGGCTCGATCGCGGTGAGACCGAAAGGTCCACCCGTGACTGGTTCCCGGCGTTAGTCCGAGAGGGTCACGACTGGATTGTCCGTCCGGTGGGCGACGTGCCGCGACTCGAGTTACGTGGCCGTCAGCACGCCGGCGGGCGCGAATACCGCAACAATATATATATATTTCTATATATATATATATATATATTTCTATATATATATATATATATATATTTCTATATATATATATATATATATATGTATGTGTATATATGTATGTGTATATATATATATATATATATATATATATATATATATATATATATATATATATATATATATATATATACATATATATATATATATATTGTTGCGAATTCGCGCCCGCCGGCGTGCGAGCCGCCACGTAACTCGAATCGCGGCACGTCGCCCACCGGACGGACAATTCTGTCGTGACCCTCTCGGACTAAAGCCGGGAACTAGTCACGGGTGGGCTTTTCGGCCTCACCACGATCGTGCCAATCGGCCCCCCGTGTGGGATAGGGTTGTTCGCCAAATTCGACCTACTTAAGTACCCACACGGAGGGTAGACCGGGGAATCGCACCTCGCCGCAGGTCGACTCCGGACACGGGCCACTTAAGCGACCCGTTCCGTACTATCGGGATAACCGAGCGGTGTTCACATCGGCCTCGACGGTTCCGATTAATTATCGGGCGTATTAAGCCCACTACCAACCCTTTATGTGAAGCAAGATGGAGATTTAATTAAAGAAAAGACGAAGCGAAACGGGAAAAACAGTTCAACATAAGGCACATTTATTCCGCAGCACACGGAAAGCACACATATACAATTACAACAATTGTGCACCAAAAGCAATTGCAACAAAAGAAACACAACAATGCAGAGATACTACCGACTACACGAGCACACGGCAACACTTACACAGTTTTACTTTACAGACGGCGCTGACAACACATTTACTCAAAAGCAAAAGAAAAGGGCCACCCTTAACGACAAGGGGACAGACGGGGCCTGTGGGCTGCGAGACCGGGGTGGAGCCTACCCGTGTCTTGTGATGAGCCGCAAATGTGGCGGCGGTGCCCCGACTCCACGCTCCTTCGCGGGTTTCGTTGGCACTGCTTGGAGTGGGGTGGGAACGGGGCCCCCTTTTCGCACTATCTCAGCGCGGGGGGGGGGGGGGGTAAGGGGGGAATTGTTGATGCTCTGGGCAAAGAGGATAGCTGGCTTGCTTGGGTCCCACGACGAGCGACTCCACTGCGACCTCAACCGCGCTCCCGGCTTCCCCTCTCTGCAGCTCCCCGACAGACTCCGAACCCCGACAGACTCCGACCTCCGACAGACTGACTCTCCTCCAGATCCGACCTGACTGCTGCTGCCACACTCTGCCGCTGCCACACTTCTCCAACTCGCCTTGACTCTTCTCCAACTCCCTTGACTGAAAAACTCTGTAAAAACTGACTAAATTCGCCCCGCGCTCGGCGCTTTATAGTACGGCAGGAGAACCCATTTGCAAATTTCTGGATCAGAACGAGCTCGGGGGTGGAGCCACGCTCGCCCATTGGACGGAGAAAAAGGGGCGTGAATCTCCCCTGATCCTCGAATTTGCATATATCGATTCTACTCCACACGCCTGGAGGCGGGGCCAAATCGCCCCGCGCTTGCTGATTGGACAGATCAGAAGTGGGCGTGTATCATTCCTGATCCGACTTCTCCTCGGAAAGGCCGCACTTTGTACCCGCGGCTCGGCGCGCGCCCTGTACGAGTCCAGGACAGCCTGACGCTCGGTGCCCACAAGCGGCGCAGGAATGGCCGCAGAAGGAGAGGCGAAGGTGGTGGAGGGTCCAAAGTGCTGGTCCATGGCCACGGTGACGCTTGGAATGGCGGTGATGCGATGTTTGCGGGAGCGAGCTGTGAAGGCAAAGGTCGTGGCTATTCACGTTGTTGTTGTTGTTGTGAAGCGGAGTTGCGGTTGGTGGTTGTTGTGTGATGGCGGTTGAGACGTGGTTGGTTCAAAATAAAGATAGAACAGAAAAACGGCTATCTTAAAGGGTCGCAGCCCGAATGAATCACATTTATTCCCTCTAAACAACGGGTTTGGGGCTAACTACACATGTACTTACAGAGATATCTCACCAACCGGACCTGAATGGTGGTTTGCGAATTTCCTCAACCACAACAATATATTCACATATATATATGCCAAGTTTAAGGAAGTTTCGATGAAAACTGTAGGCTGTGAAACAAAAAAGTCCACAAGAAGAAGATGAAGAACAACAACGTAATACTTAGAGATCCTCCACGAGGATCTAAAAACATGAGGTCTCAGAGGGTTTACAGGGAGATTGCCCCTCAAAATCGATATTTGCTTTCTTATCAGAAACTACACACACAATTACAATGAAACTTTACGGTAACCTTCATCACCCATGATGAACGAAAGTTTCTTCACAACATTAAAAACAACATTGAGGTCTAAGGGATTATGCAGGGGGTTGCTCCCCAAAATATGTATTTGCTTTCTTCTCCGAAACCACACACAAACACACTTTCGATGAAACTTGACGACAACGTTTATGACCCGTGATGTACCAAAGATTATTCACGCCATTAAAACAAAAATCCAGTGGTATTTACTTTCTTCCTCGTTACATATTTTGTGAGTCATCCATGCCTAACAATGGTTCCCTGGTTATCTTATCCGTTCACTACCAGGTGAGCGCCCAGGGGTATTGCCCCTATGTTTAGGTTATTCTTTATTAGTCCCTTACTGGTTTCACCAATGATTGGTTTCACCGGAGGGTACCGTAGGTTTGCTCTCCATCCGTCCGTCTGTCCCAAAATTTACATATAGCTCTTTCGAACCACTGACTCACTGGCTGATGAACTGACTCACTAACTGATATTAAAGATTAATGCCTTCCAGGTGACGTAAAAGCTGAAACTTTGCGTGCCGATGGACATCGAAACCAGGACACCAGAATAAACTGCAGATTCGTCAGACAACATCCATGGCTAAAAATATAAATCAATGAAAAATAAGAAAAAAAATGCAGGTGAGTGATTCGAGACAAAGGGGAAGCATGGTGATTTTGTGTGCTGATGTACATCGAAGCCGATACATGAGGGAAAAATCACGGAACGATGGGAAAGTATTGGTAATGAAAATATAAATAAATAAATTTTAAAAATGAAAAATCAAATGTGGGTGAGCGACCTGAGACAATGGGAAAACACGATTCATATGCTTACCCCGCTCGTGTGTATACATATACATATATATTTATATATATATATATATATATATATATATATATATATATATATATATATATATACATATACATATACATACATATACACACACATACACACAAATAAGTGTGTGTGTGTGTGTGTGTGTTTCATAATGTGGAATGGAGTTCTCCCAGGGTGGGCTCACTGTATCCACCTTCATTTTGGTAAGGGGTCATGATTCATGGACCAAGCTGTGAAGCTTTCTGTTCTCAAAGTCTTGTACCAAGGGCTCTCTTCAGGATCGACACTGAGACCCGGACAGCTTCCAACTGGAGTTCAGTTGTAGTGATATTCCCAGCTATGGTTTTTAATATCTCTGTGAGGTTCTTTGTCATCATTCCTGTAGGTCCAGCTATCACTGGTACAACTTTGGCATTTTTCAGCTTCCAGGATCTTTTCACTTCATTCTTGAGGTCTTGGTATTTGGTAATTTTCTTGATTTCTGCATTGTTTAGTCCAAAATCACTGGTATCGACACTTCACTTAGCAATGCCTTCTTCTTTATTTTTTGTTCCTAAGCATGATATCTGGTCGCAATGTATTGTTTTCGATGTTCACGCTCGATGGGATCATTCGATCGTACCTGAGCGGAACTTCCATGTTTTCAGTGATTGCTTTTGGTTCATGTTCCCAAAAACTTTCTGGTACTGGAATATATATCAAAGTGTTTGCAGACATGCCAACGGATTACTTTGCAAACTTTTTTGTGTTGTTATGTATACAGCTTGTAATGTCAGTCACATTTGGTCGGTTAGCAAAGATTTATAACACCATCAATGTTCTGAGTGGATGTTCTGGACAGAGCTTGGAGTGAAAGTTCTGAACGCAGCTCAGAACGGATGCAGTTGCATTCTGGGAAGCAAAAACCTTTAGCACTCTGTGAAGTTTGGGCTCTCTGCAAAGCTTACATCTTGTTGGAAAGGATACTACATTGCGAGGTTCATACCTGCGAAGCTTACATCGTGTTGTGAAGCTTACATTGTGTTGTGAGGTTCATGTCAAGCCACAAGGTTATTGGTGTGCCCAGGCACATTCTACGTTTCATCTACATACAAGCGCTACCCATTAAGGAGGATTAGTGTTTCAAAGAGCTTTCACAGAGCCTTTGGTTGCTCTTCGGAGTTTTTCGGAGCTTTCACGGAGCTTTACAAAGCTTCTTTGTGAAGCTTGAATAAACGGCCAAAGGCTTCTATATGAACACTACTCTTGTGTCTATATCTGTGTTCGACATCCAATAAACCTGTGATACTACGATTATGAAACCCCGAACGGCAGATAAGCGCTTGCTGTGGCTTACTGCCGTTATACAGTTGTTCTGACATCTGCAGAATCGAAATAAATATGCAAAGGGTCCACAGTCACCACAGGACTAAAATGAGTGCAAGTAAGTGCAGTGGTCATCACACGATCTTGCACGACCTCAAACAAGGAAATGAGACCATTTGGCCCAACATTGCCGTGGTGCACTCCGGGTTATTTTTTGGTTCAGCTTTAATCATCAGTTTTCTTTGTGTTTACTAAAGTTTAATAACCCGATCTTTATTGGGTGACCCAACTTGTTTATTACAAATTACAGAAATAACATGATTCTAACCCTAACCCAGAAAAAAATAATTGTTATTCGATTAATTTGCCCAAACAACAAAACAAACTGCATTCGTTGAACAAAAATGCACAAAATATAGACTTGGTGTGTTTTTTTTTTGGCTAATGTGGCACAAAGTGCATATACAGTATCAGAGGAGACTCCTTCGGCTCGGATGTATTGTGGTGTTGTGAAACACTGTGGTTTGTCATCATGTGGGAAGAACCTACTCTGAGCTAATGTATCGTTTTGCTCAACTTGAGTCAGTAATTGATTAATTATTTATCGGGCCCGAGAGCCAAACGAAACAGCTCTTGAGTCTGGCTCGGATCACAAGCTCACTACTCCAATGGCTCGTTTTCGGGAACCTACTCATCTAGACATCACCTCTCTCACTCTCTCACTCTCTTTCTCTCTCTCTGTCTCCTAATCGGACCACATATTTATCTGCCCAGGTGGTTGGAACTAGTGCAGAATCTGGTACCAATGGATGTGGATTGCACCTGCCCGGAGCTGCAAAGCTCTCCAACGCGTGATGGTGAGCTGGCGCTGGGTTTTTTTTTTTTAATCAGTTTTAATGTAGGAAAAAAGGTTTCCTAAAATGCATTAAATGATATATGCAGATTTCAACATGTGAGAATCAAATTTTACATCGCAACACAGTGCAGGCGACAATAATTGATTCAATGCGTTTCTAAGATGGTTTACTTTTCTATACTATTTCATACACTTCAATTTGGGTTGCATCATTGCTGTCAATTTTTCAACTTGAATAATAATAACAATAATACAGTAATTCCATAGCGACGTATGCCAGCCATACAATGTGGTTTCATCCAAAGAAGATGGAGCAAAAATTGATCACCATGCAAAGAGCCATGGGAAGGATGCTGCCTTGGCAGAACCAAAAGGAACAAGAAGAGAAGACAATGGTTGTGACAGAAAACTATAATCGATGACATATCAGTGAAAATAATACAATAAAATAGAGACTGAAACAAAACTGCGATAGAGAAGAAGAACGGGCAATCGATGGGTTTGCAAGTTTTACAACCTGATGAACTAAGGAAGGACCTGGGAGAAGCAGAACACGATCAAAGATGAGATGGAGAAACGAAATTTAAGAATTCGTTGCAGAAAAACAGACCAGAATTGTGAGGAATAATAAAGAATGGACCATGTTGAGGGAGGTCGTTATCCAGCAGTGGACCCAAATACACTAGTCAAGTCCAGTCAATAAATATACTCCTAATAATGTAGTTGTTTATCTGTTGCAAACAGAATCTTTGCATTTGTTTATTTGAGTACAAACTAAATGCAAGAGCATGTTACAACCTGTAGCCTTAAATTCTGTTTATAGCTCAGACTCAAAGAGGGCCGATGGCAGGTGAATGATATAGCTGCATATATTCGCTTCGAAATCCTCCGATCGATGATGCTTACTGCATCGCTGCCTGACCTCTCACCACTGCGGCAGATTAGTGAAAAGCTGCCCGGTGATTGGGATAAGATGGATGGAATGCTCTTTTCATTGGAGACACTCAACCAACATGTGATTCCATTCCAAGCAAAATAATCCAACATTATATGTATGATTATGGAATGTGAACATGACCTCACTGTGCTACTAAAGGCTTTGCCATGTGATTGCATTCCATGCAAAATAATCTAACTGTACAGAGTTGACATCAATTAATTTTAGATGCAACCACCAGTTTTAAAGCTGAAAATTAAGTTCTGGATAAAATTTGATACATATATAAATATAAATATATCTATATATGTAATTTAAAGGTTTATAATCATAGAAGACTTGGACAATATATTGTATGAAAGGTTGACACACTGATGAAGGAGCAGAGGGAAATAGGCTGACAAGGAGCGTACGGATGGTCTAGATCATAAAGTGCGAGTAAAGAAATGTTCAGGTAGACAAAGAGTGTAGGGGAAGTGAAAATACAATACATAGGTGGATTGGTTCGCTATAACAAGTAGAGGGTACAAGATTATAGGCCACCATATTGAAGGATTGGAGTGAAACATGGGATTCAACCAACTTGGAGGCAATTCTACAACAGAGTGAGGTGAGCGAACAGCTGACACTTGGAGAAGACATAAACAAAGGAATCTATATTAATATTTTGGCACGCCCCTTTCTTTGTTCCACCATCAGATTTTTGTTACTGCATGAAATGAAACAAGATTTGGCACATATACTAATGATATTATTGTCTTCCTTAAGAAGCCCCTCAAAATTCGTTTTGATGCATTTTCACAAACTCCAACGGATTCCAATCAAATTCGGTACGATTATGGCTTTTGGTCCAACTTAGGTCATTGGCTATAAATTTTTTCCATAACACTTCCGATATTCGAAAAAATCGATAAATCGATATCCCTTATGGGATTTTCCCTTCAAATCCACTCAAGTTTAAGGCCTACGGGGGACGCAAATTTCCACTTTGCCCCGGGCGCTGTTTACCTCCGCTCCACCAAGCTGTTAGGGTTAGGGTTTGGGTTAGTGTTAGGGTTAGGGTTAGCTACCCTAACACTAACCCTAACCCTAACCCTAACAGCTAACCCTTACCCTAACAGCTAACCCTAACCATAAACCCTAACCGCTAACCATAACCACAACCCTAACCGCTAACCCTAACCGCTAACCTCTAACCGCTAACCGCTAACCCCTAACCCCTAACCGCTAACAGCTATTCAGGAAATTTGCAAGAAAGCCCAGGCAACTCCGGGCTTTAGTGCTAGCCCGAGCAACGCCGGGCTTTACTACTAGTGCATTACTAAAGCAAACTGGAATACTAATCTGCCATTGAAGGTGCCAAATGACATTCTATACAGCTAATTCTTACATCTTTCCTGTAATGCAGAGGCTTCACCAATGCTGGATCCTTGCCACCAGGAGCAGCCAACAGGTTCAAAAGGCCGACTGGAGGGTGCTTATGTTCAGCCTCAGAGCACCAGCTATTCTCATGGCTCAGAGGTAGCCAAAGCAAGCACAAAACACCTTGGTACGTGTAAACGGTGCATTCTCACACACCGCAGGTGCCGAGATCATGTAGTAGGAATCTCTGCTAATGAAAACATCTACAGGATTGTTGGGCCTAATCCCTAATTCCGAACGCGAACCCAAAGCATCAGCTGTAAATCTTTCCTTTCTGTTCTGAACTCGGTTTTGTTCTTAGTCCATGTTTCAGCTTATCTGCACACTGCACATTACTATGCAGAGCGCACAGGTAATAAATGCATGAATTGCCCATAAATGTGAAGGGCAATGGTGAATGCTTTGTCCTGGCTGGTAACCAACTGCACGGCATTAGCAACATGAAGAATGTGGCCGGAAAGATGCGGGGCAGGAAGATGTCAGAGTATGCAATAAGCAGTCCATAAATGGTGTGTTAAAGGACTGGCTGTGTTTACGAGCATATTGGAGTGGCAAAAAGAACATGCTAAGATCACCATTATCACTGTGTTTTTGAGTCATTCTCTTAGCGCCCAATTTCTCTGCAACACCTGTAATAGTGTACACATGACTAATGAATATAACCTGATGATCCAGTGGAGTAAAGGTGAGGATGTTCAAAACAAATCAAGTGAGACTCCTAATTGAGTCTCGAGGCCACTAAGGGGGTATTTCTGCTCTGTATGGCAAAGCACTCAATATATGCCATAAAGGTGAGTTTCTGTAACTTCCACAGCTGCACTTTGATATTTTGGTGCAATCCATAATTTTTGTGGCCATTTTGCAAAAATACATAACCAACGGGATGTCATTTCTTGGTACAGCAGTACGTGATGTCATTATGCACTGCACCCATGTCATTTAAGGCTGTTGTGAGATAACCCACACGAGTTATATTAATTAGTATTTGATGGAAAATATATATCATCACTGAAGAGATATATTTTCACTCATCAGGGAATTTTGAACCATATTTTTTAAAATAGCACAGTGGTAGAAAAACATAGACGAAAGAGAGAGAGAGAGAGAGAGAGAGAGAGAGAGAGAGAGAGAGAGAGAGAGAGAGAGAGAGAGAGAGAGAGAGAGAGAGAGAGAGAGAGAGAGAGAGAGAGAGAGAGAGAGAGAGAGAGAGAGAGAGAGAGAGAGAGAGAGAGAGAGAGAGAGAGAGAGAGAGAGAGAGAGAGAGAGAGAGAGAGAGAGAGAGAGAGAGAGAGAGAGAGAGAGAGAGAGAGAGAGAGAGAGAGAGAGAGAGAGAGAGATGCAGGAGAGAGGGAGACAAAGAGGTGGTGTGGGCGAGAGAGGGTGTGAGAGGAAGTATGCGAGAGAGGTTGTGAGAGAGGGTTTGAGAAAGGGTGTGAAAGTGAGAGAAGGAGATACAGGGAAGAGAGGGTGAGAGAGAGAGGGAGAGAGATGGAGTTTTTTCTTTTTTTTCTAATTTTTAGCTCCTTTTTTTCAAAAAAAATTAAAATGTGTATTTTTATTATATATATATATATATATATATATATATATATATATATAGTTACTTTTGTGTGGTTGGGGGGGGGGTAGGGGTTAGACATTACAGCAGATAGGAATGTATAGAGTAGCATGGTTTATGTCTGAGTAGTTCACCCATCTTGGTGTAATAAGTGGTGACATGTCAGTTTAAGGAATGTCTTGTTTGTATGTGCACTCTACAGGGGGTGTTGCTTGGTTATAATAAGTTAGGCATTATGGTAAAGGAATTGTGTATATAAACCCCCATGAAAACCTCTTTCGGTTGTGCCAGGAGATTAGCAAGAGAGGGGCGGAGCTGTAAACACCTCCAAAGGGGTGGATGGTATATCACCTTCCAGGTTCGCCTTCCATGGGGAGGAGCCTAATCGGGTGGTTGGGTGTGCAAAAGAGTGATTGGTCTGAGAAGAAGCGGGAACACTATGGAGAGAAAGAGTTCTGACGAAAATGTTCTGAGGAGAACAAATTGTGAGGAGAATCGAGTCTGGCAAGAGGTGGCCATCCTGCCTGCCTCTGCCTGTTTTTGTTGCCTTGTGTCCATTCATCATCCTGCCAGTCTCCTCGTCATCCTGCTCATCATCCTAATCCCTCCTTATCACCTGCTCATGGCTGTCCCATACCCATCCTAACCTCCGCTACTACCAGAGATGAGTCCCTCTGTTTTTGTTCCTTTCCCTTCAGTGACTGAAACTGGTGTGAGGCACCTTAGTTTCTGTAGATATGATTTATTCGAATTGCACATCATTTTTTTTTTAATTTGCTGTCCACATTTCTTCCCCACCACTACCCGCCGTCGTATCCCTCCGCTGGTCAGTCATCCCTTGCTTTCGGTTTGGGAATAAACCCGTTTGTATTAAAAGAGATAATGCTCTTGTGTTGATCATCATGATCTGCACCCGCGTTGTCTGCCATTAATTTGGAACGTCTCGACAGGAGTTAAGCCGTTCAGAACATTGTGGGATTTTAACCTCCCGCTGCAACGAGCTCGAAGTTAGTTGAGCCATTGTCACTAATACACACACACACACACACACACACATATATATATATATATATATATATATATATATATATATATATATATATATATATATATATATATATATATATATATATATATATATATATATATATATATTACAGTAAATTACCACATACCACAATCCTCTAGCTGAAACTGCTGCGTAAAACAACCAAGAGGCCTCCACAAGGTAAGCGCTATGCTGTATCAGACCGTCCTGGAGTTCCTCCACAGCTATAAAGACATTCACAAAAAGTACACACATGACAATCCCAATGCTTCACACCCCCTCAGCTGCCAGACCGGTTTCATCGCTTATTGGCGAATTGTCAGCAACAGCGCAGACAGCAATGCATACTAATGAGGCTCTCAAGCATGTACCACATGCAAATATCAAAAGCAGTCACTATATAAATAATTTTAAAAGACCCACCCACATCTCTCACCTGTGAATGGAGGGAATAGCCAATCAGCTATCACCTAATTAACTAAACCCATGTGGCTCGGATTATATAAATAAATTAACACCTCCCATGCTCCTCTCGCCGAAACTGCTGCTTAAAACAACCAAGAAGGCCTACACAAGGTAATCGCTATGCTGTATCAAACCCTTCCCAGAGTTCCTCCACATTCCTCCATCTACCCCCACAAATATAACAACATATATCCAATATATATATATATATATATATATATATATATATATATATATATATATATATATATATATATATATATATATATATATATTGTTATGGGCCGGGGGTCGGTGGCGAGAATGACCACTTGGTGGAGGGAGGTTTGCGTCATCTCCCACCAACCTCCCCGGAATTGTCGGCCATCGCTCGGATAACTCCGTCTGCCGGCGGGTCGTTTAACCGACCATGGTCGCCAATATTTCAACCGCATAGTGTTGGGTCAATTTGTCTATAACCAGTTTACCTAATTAACTACGAGATTTCGACTACCCGGGAAACCACGCCCTCAGCACGTCTTGCTCCAACCAGGTCACTCTACCGACTGCGGTAGAGTTCCAACTACCGACTACCAACTCCGGTTCAGGTGCAGCCGAGTGGAAACTGCCAAAGCCGTGCCGGCTGGAATGAACGGATTATCGGGTATAAAAACCCCGGCTAAACTCAGATCCGAACCATGCTGGACCAATGCAAGAAGGGACGGAAATGAACTGGGGGCATTTCTAACAAGTTTTATTTACAGTAAATGAAGACACAAAGCAAGACTTGATGTGAATATGCAAGAAGTATTTACAATGATCCAAAAACACTTATTCAGTTCTACTTAAAGATGGGCCCACACGCAGACATACACACAAAATGAAAAGAAACCCAAAGTCTTTATTGGACCCTCGCAGCCGTGGAGAGAGACAAGCGGGGGGGGGGCGGGGGGGCAGAGTTCAGTGGTGTACCTGACCGTCGGAGAAAGGGCATGCTCCACGATGCTGCACCTGACAATGGTCGCTGGTTTGGTCCCCAGTCGCAAGTGTGGGACTCAAGGTTCGTGGTGGAGCTTGGGTAGTGAATGGCCGGGGTCCACGGAGGGGAGTCAGGGTCGCTCTTCCCTTCCTCGTAGAGGGTCAGCAGTGACACGTTCGCCACCTCGACGAACACCAAAAACTCTTCAAAATAACTTTTAAAAGACTCTCAAAGACCTCAAATAGACTCTCCAAGACCTCAAAAAGACCCCCCCCAAGACCTCAAAAAGACCACCCGCCTCAGAGAGTGCTCGGGAATTTATTGACCTCCCTCAGCTGGGAGGGGCTGTGGTGAACACACCTCGCTGTCTGCCTCTGATTGGACAGGTCCTATGGCCCACCTTTCCAGGGCTGGGCCTTGGTCCCTGCTGGAAAACCCTAGCCACTCCTCCACGTGGACCCACACTCGACGAGTAACTATCAACGCTGCAATGGCCCCTGCCGGGAAACCCCAGCCAGTAGCAATGTTGCACAGGCCATAGTGCAAGAGTTGCAACGTTGTGGAAGGAACGTTGGTGGAAGCGGCAAGGAACGGCTGCAAGACCCTGCCTTGGCAAGCCAGAGTGTTTTTCAACAGTGGGTGTGTCATGGATCGTGATGGGGAATGGAATGGTTGTTGATTGTTCGTTGGATGTAAAGATTTAATAACCTAACTAAAAAGAAATCGCAATGCACGCGTTTGATTCTCCCACTCGACAAAATGAAGGGGATCTGACTACACACATACTTAACGACATAACTGATTTTTGGGACATCTGTATGTTGATGCAAATGGTTTCCAGATCCGTAACAATATACTGTATATGTGTATATATCTTCTTCTTCTTCTTCTTTCGGCTGCTCCCGTTTAGGGGTCGCCACAGCGGATCTTCCGTATGATCCGCATCGTGATTTGGCACATGTTTTACACTGGATGCCCTTCCTGACACAACCCTGGTCGCCTCTTACGACACAGGGATATGGTACACCTATTTTAACCGGGGTATACACCGGCCCAGTACAATGGTACTCACTTTGCCGACCTCGGAAGGATGACAGGCTGAGTCAACCCCCTGGTGTATTAATTCAGTGGCCCAACGGGGCTTGAACTCAGGACCTTTTGGATCCGAAGCCGCTGCCCTAACCACTGCGCCAACACCAGGCTTCGTATATGTGTGTGTGTATATGTATATATATATATATATATATATATATATATATATATATATATATATATATATATATATATATATATATATATATATATATATATATATATATATATATATATATATATATATATATATATATATATATATATATATATATATATATATATATATATATATATATATATATACACACACACACACATACATACATATAATTATTTTTTTATTTTTTAAAACATAAGGAGCACACTGACCCCATGTGTGACATGACACACATCATGTAAATAAATTATGTCCACACACAGGTAATACATTCTTATAACATCGACTGTGCATTCAAATAAAGGGAAACTCAACTCATACTTAAACTAGACGGGCACTCAGTGGAGCGCATACCTCCGCCAAGCAATGACTGGTCCAGTAGAACATATCGGGCGCAATACATTTGTGAAATATCTTGATATATATATATATATATATATATATATATATATATATATATATATATATATATATATATATATATATATATATATATATATATATATATATATATATATATATATATATATATATATATATATATATATATATATATATATAGTTTTTGGCCCGATCTCTCAATGGTGAAGAATCACTTTTAAAATTTTAGTACTCGGATCCGGATTCGGATCTTCACCAAAATCTAATTAATTCTTCATTGCCACACATCCAACCTGTCCACAAAGCTTCATCCAAATCTGTCCACAACTTTTTGAGAGATCATGCTATATATCGTTTTTGGCCCTGTCCCTCCATGGTGAAGAATCACTTTCAAAAATTTTAGTAGTCGGATCCGGATCCGAATTTTCACCAAAATTGAATCAATTATTTCTTATCATACACCCACGTGTCCACGAAGTTTCGTCCGAATCCTGAAACAACTTTTTGAGATATCATGCTATATGTCATTTTGGCCCTATCAATGGTGAGGAATCACTTTTAAAAATTATCAGATCCGCATTCGGATCTTCACCAAAATGGAATCAATTCTTCCTTGGCACACACCCAACATGTTCACCACGTTTTGTCTGAATCCGTCTGAAACTTTTTGACCTATCCTGCACACAAACAAACAAACAAACAAACAGACAGAAAGACAGACGGTGATGAAAACACAACCTCCTTCCACCAACGAGCAAGTTTCCCGTGCCCATATGGGATTCTAAACAGTATGGAGATGGCGAGGGCAAAAATACAATTGGCATCTTCCTCACATCGAGCCTCTTCCTGGAACAAACCTGGAACAAATCGCCTCTTCCTGCATTGAAGTTCCTTGCAAAGGAACTTGTTTTATGATCATCCAACCTGTAAGATGTCCTCCATAATGTGTTTCGCTGCGTTGAATCACCGCTTCTTCTTTGTTTCAGATGAAAATCGTTTTCTGAAATCGCTGATGTCCTCAGAATCCAAATGAATGATGTCATAAATAGGTTTGTGGGTGAAGTCTTTGTTCAGTGGCCAGCCAATCAACCTTGAATTTAGAAAGACACAAATCTTATACCCACTTCAAATTGGATATCACCATTTATCTTGCGTTTCACTGAATCGTGGAGCTTATCATTTCAGAACAGTCAAAAGGTGGAGAAACACGTTTAACACCGATGTGTCTCGATGTCATTGCCTTGGATTATCTTCAGCTCAAGCCTCGTTTCTTGGTGTCAAAACAAGCTGTCTAAATCACTGGGAGCAAAGAAAGGATTGTCATGCATGTGAGGCACCGACATGAAAAGGACTGTGTGGAACCTTTACGGCATGCTTTATATGGATGCAATCAAAGCAGGATGCAAAGGCATCGCTGCAATGGGCTTAGGGGTTTGTATATTCCCTGAAGAGGTTTTCAATAATGACAGCTGTTGTCAGTGTCTCAATATGGATCTACAAAGAAGGGTGGCAGCTGTTGATGTACTGTTGCTTCTAGGAGTATTGTGCACCTAGAAATTTGGCCTCTTAAATATAATGCTGTTTTAATGAATTGTGAACAAGTTGAAATCTAAATTAATATTGTGTGCTTTAGAAGCAAATTTATTCACTTACCATTTGATGTCCTGTTTGGTAGTTTTGTGTTATGAGCACTGCATCTGTCTTGTTTAGGACCGCAGATCGTGTGCCTTCCAACGGAGCAACCGCACAGTTGTTCCAAGTGCAGTGACTGTGGCCGGACTGAAGAGGAACCATTGAAGCCTGGCTACATGACAGATTTCACGCAACCACCAACCCCATTGCTTAGAACCACAGGTGATGGAATGCATGTCCCACCTTATCTTGATCTTGTTCTGTAATAGCCAGTCTAAGGAATTTGCATGAGTCAACTCTTAAATCCTGCACATCTCCTTACCCCCATAAAGTTATTCAAATCACCGATCCAGAGAACTTTCAGCTCTCTCGTCTGAGTTCGATTTTCGGCCGAACCATAAACTGTCAGATTGGTGCTTCGCAGGCAGGGCATTACATCGCAATGTACACCATCTCTCAGATAGTCGTTAAGCCAGGGATCCATCTGCTAACATTGCCAGTTGATATTATAATATAAATGCAACTGCATTCTTTGACAAAAAGTGAGCAAATTTTTGCCGGTACTCTGTCCAAATTACAAATACCTACCAACATCAATCGTAACATCAGCCCCAGAAAGTTGGCTTCGAAATATTTGGCCCATAGGCCTCCCCCCCCCACCCTCCTCCAACACCCACCATTTCTCCCAAATCAACAACAGAAAATTACATACCTCTTGGATATCAATCTATGAGTATCTGCTCTAAGCGTATCCTTCTTAAGACCCGTGTAAGTCAACTTGAAAGTACACGGCATAAGGAAGAGAGAGTGTGTGTGCCTTGATATAGTTGCATTGATCTCATCCATCCCATCCATCAATTGGGACCATACTCTGTGCAGATCGTTGGTGCTGCCGAAGTAGTCTTCTGGGCTATTGGGCACAATCCTCGACGAGTCGCCACTCCAACACAGGATACCAGCAATCTTGCACTCATTTTGCTGACCTCGGAAGGATGACAGGCAGAGTCAACCCCAACTGGTATTCATTAATCAGCTTCGCCAGGTTTGAACTGAGGATCTGGGGATCCCAAGCCCACCACCCTAACCATTAAGCCAACACCAGGCATATTGATCTCATCAGATGATGTAAAACGCTGTCCCTATTGAGCAAACTTGGTGTCCTAATTATATGAGCTAAATCTCAAACCAAGTTCAACTTTTTTATATCTGAAAGAAAAAAAACAAAATTCCAGCAAGGATCAATGACAGTGTTCCAAAGCGAATATGTGCAAGTTGGAATTTTGCTTCATTGACATTGAGGGAGAATAATGCAGGAGACCATCTGTGACATGTGCAATGATCGAGCAACTCTTCTGCACAATTCCTTCACTTCTTCTTGCAAAAGCAGAATTTTAAAATGTCCAGCACTCTAAGAGTGAAACCTGTTCAGTGACATTGTATTTGAACGCATAAACAAGAGCAGAAACAAACAAAGTAACATTTATTTTAATGCAAACTTATGGTCGTGTTACTTCTCGCAGCGTTTCCATCTTGGAAAATCCATCTTGCATCAGCTGGTAAAGTCAACACAGTCAAATTTACCGCAACAATATTAGAGTAATGCAGTACGTATTAAAAAGGACAAAAAGAAAGAAAATTCCGAGATATAACTGATATTACAAGAATTTACTTTTTACATGTTTGCACCAATTCAGTTTACATGTTCTTGTCTGCAAGGTCGAATGTAACCTGATATGAAACTTTGCCCGAAATCGAAATTCGACAAACATCCTTCACCTTACGTAACTAAATAACTCATTAGAAAGAATGTATCGAAAACTTTTCTGTATTAAACAGCAAAACGACAAGCAAACTCAAGAGTTAATCGAACACCTTACCCCATGCAGTCTTGAGAAACAAGGACAATAGTGGGGTCTGCAAGCGGCAAAGTGATTGGTCATGATGTGACGACGTAAAATTGTGTAATATTTTGTCCGAGTACTGCTAAACGGGAGGGTTTTGAAAGTGTCAATAAGATGATTTGTGTTGTACAGTGTTCGAGTATATAATTCAAAAGAAATAAAATAATGACTTTAAAAGTTGTAAATAAAATAAAATAATCGGAAATTTACTGTGATTGATGCAGAGTCTTTTACACCACCTTTATATTGTGGCACGTTACATTAGTTAATTGTGCCTGTTGTTTGCGTCCTTTATGACATCCTTAAAACAGTAAGTTTCCTATTTGGAATGATTTTCAATTTTGTTCGACTGCCAGACAGGCTGACAGCGAGAAAACAAATGATCTTACTCTTGTCTGCGCATGTGCGGTCGGGACAAATTTAGAGCCGAAGTACTGTAAAACAACAGGTTCGTTTTCCGATTCATGTTCAAAATATAACACTAGTATTCAATTGAAATCAAGTCGTTACTCGATCATAAACTAACATTTGTCAACAGACAGACAGACCGACAAGCCGGTAGGCGAACATGGGTAGTCGATCAAGTCAGGTCAGGTTCGATCTGTGACCTGCTACAGGTACCATGTAAACCTGTACTAACCTGTTCCATGGTCGGGTTGTCGGCGACTAAACCGTCTCCCCCACCAGGTTTTCTGGTGAGGAGGGTGTTTGGATATGGACACCCAGCAGGATTAAAAACAAAACCTGTCAAAGGGCGGAGGAGCTCCTTGTGAGCCAACGGCCATCCATATCTAGTGCCCAACTGTGTCTGCGGACGTCCTCCTGCAGTTGGGTTACTTCTTATTAGGAGGTTGGTGGCAGGATTTGCACTCCAGCCACCGTAAAACGCTTCATTCCGCAAAACGCAAAAACGCAAAAAAATCTGAAAACCCACTCCGTGGGAGTACCTCCTGTGCAGCTTCCCTTCGCAGGGCAGCTCACCGGATGATGGGATTGGGGCAAAGCCTTCGGGACCCCAATCTTTGATAGGAGGAAACCACGGGGTAACATCCTGGGTCAGATTGCGGGAGAGTGTGTCGGAGTGGTGCTGAGTGTCGTCCACCAGACGGCGGTCTCCTTGGGTTAACCTGAGGCGGTCCCTTCGGGTGGGTGCCTGGAATGTCCTATCCCTAAGAGAGGATGATCACCTGTCTCTGTTATCATCTGAGCTCAAGCGTTTGGACATCGGGATTGCAGCTCTCTCTGAGGTTCGGAGACCGGATTGCGGCGAGATAATGGTGGGTGGTTACACCTACTATTGGTCTGGTCCGCTCTGATGGTTACCATACCCAAGGAGTTGCTGTAGCTGTGTCTAATAAGCTGACCCCAATGATAATTGAGGTAACACCGGTCAACGAGCGTATTATGAGATTAAGGATTCGTCACTCCTTAGGTGTCATTTCCCTGGTCTCTATTTATGCTCCGACTGAGGCGAGTGATCTTACCGTGAAGGATGCATTCTACGCCACACTCGAGTCTGTGGTTGATCAGTGCCCCAGACGAGATACACTTCTAGTCTTGGGGATTTCAATGCATCGACTGGAACTGATAGGGATGGTTATGAGGTGTGTGTTGGTCCCCATGGGTCAGGAACTATGAACCAGAATAGCACTAAGTTCCTTGACTTTGCAAGAAGTCATGGACTTAGGGTGGGTGGTTCATGGTTTCCAGCGCCCGCAAGCTCATCGCTGGACTTGGTATTCCAACGCTGGCGGTGTGGCAAAGGAGATTGACCATGTCCTCATTGACGGTCGTTGGAGGATGATCCAGAACTGCAGGGTCTACCGGAGTGCTCAGTTCCTCAATACTGACCACAGGCTTGTTGTAGCAACTCTAAAGCTGCACCTTAAATCCTGGAGAATGGTACCATCCCAGCCTAGGCTGGATGTTGCCAAGCTCAGGGATGAGAGAGTAGCTGAGGAGTTTGCGAACAGGCTGAGTGGACACTTGGGGGTCTGGGTGCTTTAGCGGGTCCTGTAGAGTTGTGGAGCACCTTCAAGACCACCGTCCTTGATGTTGCCGGTGGATGCCTTGGAGTTCACCGCAGGGCAAAGAAGAATTTTGTCTCTCAAGGGACACTGGATACCATTGACCAGAGTCGCAGGGCCAGGCTGAATGGCAGAGCTGAGCTGTTCAGGGAGCTGAGTCGTAAAACTGTACGTGCACTGAGGGTGGACAAGGAGGCCTATGTGCGAGGAATCTGTGAGGGGGTAGAGCATCACCTGTGGACAGGTGATTCTCGTCCCGCTTACAGGGGAGGTCGCGCATTACGTTCATCCAAGCCCATCCCTCGGAGCACTGCAGTTCGAGCAGAGAGTGGTAGGCTCTTGACAGAGGAGTCTGAAGTGAAGGCCCGCTGGGCCGGTTACTTTGAGCGGTTGTACCAGGCTGATCCCCCAGCTCTCGAGTTGGACGTCAAGGGTGTTACAATTCCTGTTGCTGACCCTCGAATCAACTGTGGTCCACCATCGCTTGTGGAAACACGGGCTGCGGTGAACCAGTTGAAACGGGGCAAAGCTGCAGGGATCTGTGGCATCCATGCTGAACTTCTCAAGGCTGGTGGAAATGCTGCACTCGCGTCGTTGCATGCAGTTTTGTGCTCTGCCTGGAACACAGGCATCATCCCAACTGACTGGAAGATGATCGCCAAGACTGCAACAACTACCGAGGGGTGACGCTGCTCTCAGTGCCGGGCAAGGTCTTTGCTCGGATAATTCTTGATAGGGTTCGCCACCATCTGCTTGAGCACCAGCGTCCAGAGCAGTCAGGCTTTACACCAAAGAGGTCAACGATTGACCGTATCCTTGCTCTTCGTGTCCTCACTGAACGCAGACGAGAGTTTCGGCAGGGGCTGCTTGCAGCCTATGTTGATCTCTGTAAAGCGTTCGATTCAGTGAATCGGGATGTCCTCTGGAGGATTCTTGGTCTTCGTGGGGTGCCACCGAAACTGATCGATCTGATGTCTGAACTCTACTCTGGTACTGAGAGTGCTGTGAAGTGTGGTGGTACCACCTCTGACTTATTTCCAGTTGTTACTGGAGTTCGTCAGAGGATGTGTACTTGCCCCCACACTTTTCAGCACTTGTATGGACTGGATTTTTGGGAGGATGTCGGAGAGATCAAGTTGCGGTGCATCGTTTGGCAATGTCAAGATCTCGGACCTTGATTTTGCAGATGATGCAGTCATCTTTGCGGAGACTTTAGACATCCTCTTGGGGGGCCCTCGAGGTGCTGAATGAGGAGTCGAGCCCTTGGGATTACGGATTTCTTGGGTCAAAACAAAGATCCAGGCTTTCGGTGACATCTTGGATGCTGCTGTCCTGTCTGTGTCTGTTTGTGGTGAGGATGTTGAGGTCGTGGATAGATTCACTTACCTTGGCAGTGATATTCATGTCTCCGCAGGTTGTGAGCCGGAGGTCAATAGACGTCTGGGTCGGGCCTGGGGAGTCATGGATTCACTGGATCATGGGGTGTGGCACTGCCGGTACCTGTGCGGGAGGACGAAAGTCCGAGTCTTCAGGTCCTTGGTACTTCCAGTCTTGCTCTATGGGTGCGAGACTTGGACTTTGACCAAGGATCTGAGACGGAGACTTAATTCCTTTGGTACCAGGTCTCTTCGGAGAATCCTTGGCTATCGCTGGTGGGATTTTGTGTCCAACGAGCGGTTGCTGAGAGAGACTCGGATGAGATTTGTTACCTGCATAGTCCGTGAGCGTCAGCTGCGGCTGTATGGACATGTGGCTCGTTTTCCTGACGCTGATCCTGCTCACCAGATTCTCTCAGCGAGGGAGTCTCATGAGTGGAGGAGGCCAGTGGGCCGACCACGTGCCTCATGGTTGCAGCAGGTTGACCATCATCTCAAGGAGATGGGGATGGGCCTGGCATCTGCCTGGGGGATGGCCAGACGGAGGCCCCTGGAGTACCGGCGGAAAGTGGACGCAGCGACGCGCTGTTCTGGCACATGCTCCCATACCTGACCTGACCTGATCAAGTCAAATTTAGTTGTTTTCAGCCGTTACTAGCCAACAAAAGCGTCCATAGCAACGGTTCTTTCTCACACATAACTAGGACATACCATGAACCTACCATAGCAGTTTCATGTATATCTGACTCATAGTCTCTGAGATATAACGAACTTCGTTTTTTTATTGTTTTCAACCAAGGTTCATTCAAAGTCTATCTTCGACAGTTTTCATAGGATCCGGCTGGAAAATTTTGACAATATGGCTGAATGTACTGCCCACAGTAGCTCGTGGCCCGATTTTTGATTTTCGAAAAAATAATTTTTTTATGATTCTTCAAAAATTTCAAAGTCCCGTTGCTAGGCAACTGTGGTGTCCATAGCAACGGTTCTCATTTACACACAATTTGGTCATGGTATGAACCTACCAACCAAGTTTCATTGAAATCGCCATTGTATTAACGGAGCACTGGACCGAACAGACAGACAGACAAACAAGCCGGTAGGCGGACATGGGTAGTCGACGACCCAATATAACCTGACGCGATGGGCCAGTTCGATGGGGAATGACCTGAGGATTAAGCACAAGAAAATTCATGATTCTAGCTTCAAGGGTTAATGATGCAGATTGTTTTTTCGTTAAAATACCCCCACATTTAGAGGTTTTTCGGTCGTTGCTAGGCAACGGAGGGGTCCATAGCAACGGTTCTTTCGCACACATAACTAGGACATACCATGAACCTACCATACCAGTTTCATGTATATCTGACTCATAGTCTCTGAGATATAACGAACTTCGTTTTTTTTTATTGTTCTCGACCAGGGTTCATTCAAAGTCTATCTTCTCCGACAGTTTTCATAGGATCCGGCTGGAAATTTTGACAATATGGCTGAACGTACTGCCCACAGTCGCTCGTGGCCCGATTTTTGATTTTCGAAAAAATAAAATTTTTATGATTTTTCAAAAATTTCAAAGTCCCGTTGCTAGGCAACGGTGGTGTCCATAGCAACGGTTCTCATTTACACACAACTTGGTCATGGTATGAACCTACCAACCAAGTTTCATCGAAATCGCCATTGTATTAACTGAAATCGCCATTTTAAATGCTGATAATAAGGGTAGAACAAATCTCAAAAAAAAAAATTTTGAAATTTGTTTTTTCGACTAGATCGACTACCCAACAAACATATCGACGGAAATACTGATAATAACGGTAGAAAAAAAATCTCAAAAAAAATTTTTTTGAGTTTTTTTTCGACTCGATCGACTACCCAACAACACAAAATTTTTTAGATTTTTTTTTCGACTAGATCGACTACCCAACAGACACAAACATATCGACGGAAATACTGATAATAAGGGTAGACTAGATCGACTACCCAACAAACTTAACCAACCACTAAACCCCGCTTTTCGCTTTGCCCAGGGTAATAATGGGTATTAATTAAATAACTGCTGGCAGGATGGCCTAGAGGTATCCACGACTTGCATCGAAGCTGTCTAGCCTCGGTTTGAAAATTGCCCAGCTATAAACTGTTATCCTGGTGTTTCACAGGTTGGGTGATTCACCAACCGCAGACTTTTTATCAGTCAATCCTCGACAGACATTTTTTACATCATTGTATAGAGAAAACAAATGCACCACTAAACAAATTTAGGGGTCATCCAATAAATTCCCTTGGAGGGAGCCCCGTCGTTTGCTGGCATTTGCTGCTTTATGGAGCATTTTACTTAAAAAGGATACAAAATGATTTTTCAAAAATATAATTATCACATTGAGTAATTTCCCATTGTTGAAGTTCCACTTTATATAACTTTGAAAGGAAGGCTTTCGTGCTGGTATAAAAAAAACAATTGGATCTCTTGAAGAATTGCAGAACTGGAGGTGGGGCTGTGTCTTTAACTGTGCCAGCTGAGTAGCACCATTTTGAAAACTTAATCTCTCCTGAACCACACGTGCATTTCACTTTTCTGGACTTCACTCTGGGTACAACAGTCTTCTGAAACCCAAATGCAATTTGTTATAGTCCATTCTCCATTGAACACATTGCCTCTGCCATCCTTCGGACATGGGCACTACCATTGCTACCACATATACCTCCTTGCTGCCAGTGATAATCCAATTTTTCTTCTCCATTCCTGTGCAATTCCCCAGACTGGTACTGTTTCATTTCCAAGCACACTGTGCCCATGATGAACTAGATAAGGAAGAGAATGGGCCCAGGATAAGGGTTCATGATCACCATTCCAGTTTTGATAGTTATGCCATGTGGTACAACTTTCCAGCTCAACTCCTGAGGGCAACAACTCTCTCTTATCATGGACAATGGACCCCAGTTATTGTATGACCATGCATTCTGGCCCTTTGGGTTAGTCTGCATGTGTTTGGTTGATCATATGCTTCAGCGTTCAGGCTGAAGTACATGTGTGTAATGTCATAAACATTTGTCAAAAAATTAGAGGCCCAGACCAGGAATCAAACCCACGTCCTCTGACAAACCATACTAGTGCTATGCTATCTGAGCTATCTGGGTGACCCACTGACTAAGCAACGCAATTCTTCCACATATACAGGTGCCACTCTCTTTCCCACACTGCTTCCAGGGCACTCACTGCCAAGCATAGGAGCAGCAAGGGCCAGCTCTCGAGAGGATCTTCCCCCGGTGGGGGGGGCACATCCATGTCCGCTATTAAACACCACAGGGGGCGTAGTAATATACTTAGAGATGAACAGGATAGAACATCATAAATATATGTGGAAAAATTACGGGCCCAGACCAAGAATCGAACATATATTTATGTTGTTCTATCCTGTTCATTTCTAATTATGTGTGTAATAGTTGAACAATCTTTGTTGGATTGTGCACTTTGGCAGTGGGGCCAGGGTATACATCCCGACCTTTGTTATACTGTTTTATGTTTTACCTTTTTTACTTAGGCACTCTCATAATGTCTCTGCACTTGCCCCACTGTTCTCCCCACTGTTCTCCCCCAATGAACTTAAGTTGATAAACTGATCGATTTAATTAGTATTGTTGATTTGCACTTTGGCCATCACAAAACACTTAATTCCACAAAAACACAGGGTCGTCTCCTCGGGTTAACCTGAGGCAGTCACTTCGGGTGAGTGCCTGGAATGTCTTATCCCGAAAGAGAGAGGGATGGGCCAGATCTCTGCCTGGGGGATGGCCAAACAGAGGCCCCTGGAGTACCGATAGAAAGTGGACACAGCGACGTGCTGTGGCACATACTCCCATTGTATATATGTATGTATGTGTGTATGTATGTATCTATGTTAACATAGTGCTGGTCTTCTTTTGTTTGCAGCACAAGATTTTGGGGTAGTATCATTGGTGAAGCAATGCCACTAATGCAATGCCCACTTGTTGGTTAGGGCAGAAATTTAGAATTTGGCCAGGGTGCCTGTGATAGCTTGCCCACTCTTCATGTAAGGCACCATGGGATCTTTAACATCCACCAACTAATGCTGGCACCCGGTTTAACGTCCATCTGAGGGACGATACGCATACTGATGAATCACCCTGCCTGTGAAACACCAGGATGACAGTTTATAGCTGGGTCGGGATTCAGACCTGGGCTAGACAGCTTTGAGGTGAGTATGCGTACCTCTAGAGTCTAGACCATCCTGTCAGCCCATATTGCCAGTATAATGGGCCAAATAGCCTTCTGCCTCAAAGTTCCAAATATAAGCAATCTGGTCCAAACTTTGAGCTACCCTGAAAAATATGTCTTGCAAACCAAATCTTTATACTTGGACATTGAAGTGGGCTTTGGTAAGACCACAACATGCATACCACCATATACCCATGTATAATATAATTCATAAAGTTCTTATGTGCTTTCCATTCTGAACTCTTATAAGCAGCTGCACATCAAAATGCAGTGGAAGTATCAAGCAGAATGCAATTTCTTTTTCTGTTTTCTTTCTTTTATTTTTCAATTACTATTAAACAGGCCTCCGAGGCATAATGCTTAGAGCGTGTGCTCTGAGTCTGCGAGGTCGGTGGTTTGTAACCCTGGTCGTCATTCTAAAGACTTTAGAAATGGTACTTGTTGCTTCCTTGCTTGATGCTCAGCATTTAAAAAAAGGATAAAGTATGGACAACCAACCATAGGTTGATAATCCGAGCACAGGGCTTTCTCGGCCTCACGGCCTCCTTTTGCGTCGACGTTCCCATTGTAATTAGGAAATTATATTCTTGTACTTGTCAGCTTCTGTCAGTACCAAACGCAGGTCCGAAATGCTTTCTACCTCAACCTTCACCATTCTGTAGAGTACGGTGTAGTTTTTATTGTTGCACACATGTAGTTCTTATCTTTGTTACTTGAAAGAAAAAGGAAGTCAATAGTACCCCCACATTCATTGGACTAACAATTTGTTGGCACTAAGATTGTATGGCATGTTTGCAGTTGCAGTAAACGCTCCAGGTGTACATGTATGAATGATTCTTTCAGGTATGTCATTCCTTTAGGCAATCCAATAATTAATTTTGAATGAGCTCCCCTCCATGCAACACCCCATTTTCCATTACTCATTTCATGGATTCACCCCTGATCTGGTTCAAAAATCTCAACTGCAAGCACACTTCACACCGACATAATTATTCATATTGGATACTAATTGCATCTGATTATGGGTTGCCTCCTGAAGAAATATTAGTGCCCAAATTGTGCATAAAATATTTGAAGCACTACGTGACCTATCAATATCAACAGACCTCTCAAGGATGATCCTCCTTTCTGCCAACAGGTTGTGCATCATTGCTACTGGCTTGCTTATGGTGCCATTGCTTTGGCTATCTTCTCAACGTACTACCGCCATGCTGCCTCATTCAGATGGAGGTCGCCTGCAAGTCACTGGGGCTGGCTTGTCTCAGATGCCCTTTTTTTGAGCTACAAACAGCAGTCAGCGAGCCAACCACCCCAGAGGACATTCATTGCCGTTGTAACGTTGACTGCTCAAGATGCAATGGCTGTGTGGATTCCACTGAGCTTGTTGATCTGTGTGTGGAATGCTCAAGCTTTTGGCACCATGGTTAAACATCTCGATTGCTTGTGTGGTCAGTTGCTGTATTAGAGAAAGACAACAACTCTTTGCTGGGACACAGACTGCTGCTGCAGTGATGTCATCCCATTGTTGCACAGGCCAATACCAAATATTAACTTACTCCAGAATCAAAATCGAGACGCAATATTGCTACTCTGCAGACCAAGTTGATTGAGACAAAAAAATTAAAGCCACAGTATTTGTTTCCACATTAACAAAAAATAAAAATAAATTGAATGACTTACTAATTGTTGTACAATGAAGCAGATGCAACAGCTCTCCTGTTGTGTCTGAACCATCCATATTTTAAGTTGTTTGGTCTCAAGTCTGAGTCCAGCCAAATCTACGAGTTCAAACCCAGAACTCCAAAAGTTTTGGGTTTGGTTACAAAAGTAATAAATACACCCTACTCGCATGACCACTTCAATTATTTTGTGGTTGCAAGAAAGAGGTTTCACCCCCAAAGGGGCTTAATTCGGTAATTCATTTTTTTACGATTGTTCTATTCTCCCCTTAACCGTTGCTCAAAGCTTATGAAACAACTCATAATGCCATTTAAGCTTCATGTGCATTATTGTTAAGAACACGTTACTATGTATGTAAAAAAAAAAACAACACTTATAGGTGTAACAGACATAGCTTATTTGGAAGACCAGGCACGAAAATTAAATAACAGAGAATAACATCTTTAAAATATTTACAATGGCGAGTTGGAGAGAATGAAGGTAAATAAAGATCTCCAAACTGAGAAGTCTCTATCACATCAGAAGGGAGTCAAAAATGGACATTTTTACAATCAAATTGTTAGTCGATTGTTTTAGCTTTAGCTTGCAGGGGGAAATCTTTAATGTACTTGGATTGACAAGCAGGCGAATAAACAGCTAGACGATAGAACTCAAGACATCGAGTACTTGGACAACAATGTAATGTTTTCTATCAGTCGATGTGTTCTGGTCACCATTTATTTTCAATATCCTCCAAGTGTTCTTCACTCATCGAATTCATCATAATTTATGGTTTTTTTTACTGATCCGCAAGCATCATCAAGAGTAGCCATAGGTGTCCTCACTGGAAGCCCACAGCCGCAATAAATCTGCGGCCACTCTGATTAGATTCCCCCAGAGATTGAGTCGAAAAAAGGGATAAAAAGTTTTTCAGGGTTCGGAAGGGATGAGTGTAGGGAGGACTGCTCATTCGTCGCCTGCCAGCTGATGGAGCCGTAGTCTGAAGACTGGGGAAGTTGGAGGAGGTTTGCAGTGTATAGGTCTTCCTCATCAGGCATTTTTCTTACAATTATTCTACCTCCACTGGTATTCCCACGACAAGCACGTCTCCTTCACCAACTGATCCACCGTTCAGACATTAAAAGAACAAGGTTTAGGGTAAGAGGAGGAGGAGGGAGTAAAGAGAAGAGAAGGAGTAGTGAGGTTTTTGGTAGGAGGGTGACTAAAAACACTATAATTTTGTGAAGGTCATTAATAGGTGGCTCTTAATATTCCTGATCAACTCTCGTACATGACATATTTTGATTTAAAAATTGGACCATTTATCATTTCCTTATCTCCCCTTGCTTCCACAGTCAGGGAAAGATTTCATTCCTCACAAAGCCACGAAGGTCACCCCCACGCCACGTCCTAACACCAGCCAGTGGGGACAAGGAGGGCACGGTCCTCAATGGCTCTGCAACGGCACACGTCTCAAGCCACTGTGGGTTTCATAGTCGTTCATTTCCTGTTTGCCTTTAATCTCCAAAAATATTGCCTCGCACGAGAGTGTGAGATATTCATTCGGTGATGAGCTGTCTGGGGTTTTGCTGGAACTTTCTGTTATACATCAGCCTTTAATGTTTTAGAGCGGCGGCTCAGCATGGTGGCATAAAATAAAGCACATCCTTAAATTAAATGGGCCAATTACAAAGTTCTTGGCCCAATGATTACAGCGCTTGCTGCAGTACCTAGTGTATGTCATAATGGCTGTGTATCATTTTCAAACTAATGAACCACAATCTTTTCCATTCTCGTACTAGCTCTGGTGCTTTATTGTCAGTCAATCGGGAAACCTCAAATCTTTCGCAGAGAAAGGCTAATGGAGCCAGATTTGTGCTCTCGCGGTTTCTTCTCGCTCGTTCATCTTGTTGCGGTTTCCACACCACAGGGTTCGATCTTGGGGTGGGCGATGAAACGCAATTTGCATTTCCAACGTGTGTGTGTGTGTGTGTGTGTGTGTGTGTGTGTGTGTGTGTGTGTGTGTGTGTGTGTGTGTGTGTGTCTGTGTGTGTGTCTGTGTGTGTGTGTGTCTGTGTGTGTGTGTGTGTGTGTGTGTGTGTGTGTGTTGTTATAAAATTGTGCTTTTAAAAAGGCACTGTGTTTGAATCTCGTTTGGTGTAAAATTATTTGTTCCAAGTAGGTTGACTCGATATTGAAGTCATCAAATGCAACCGAGCTGAGTCAAATGGAAAGACTTCCGAGGAATTTAGGCATATTTTCCACAAACTCTTGTTTGCTGTCGAAGTTAACACATTTTTGCAATCATTTTACAGTCACCTTCATTAATGTTTGTTAAAAAGTACTTGTCGCCCATGCTCTGAGGACCTTTGACCTCGGCAAGCATGAAATAATGGCCAGTAGTGGAAGCGCAGTGCCAGCAATTATGAGAATGAGTCCATTCACTTTCCAAGGCATCGATGTTGGCAAGGTAGTGACGTGAGATGAGAGTACATTTGGTGGCTTTCTATTATCTTCCCAGCGGTAGTCGGGCAAGAATACTCCCAATAATAAAATTTGTCAAACCCAATGTCAGAGGAAAATGTTGAGCAAGATGCCCACATAGTGTGTGCATATTGTTACACGGAAGGTGGGATCCATAGTTAGAATGTAGTAAGCTCATAGTTTGGACCGTGTGATTCTTGTAGTGTAGATTTGCTCTTGGAAACAGGGAAAATGTAACAGTCAGTCTTCTTGTAAAATGTGCGCTGAGGTGAGGGTGAGTGTGAACCTAAAGGTATACATAATAAGGTTGTAAAATGTCTCGCCTTCTGTAAGGCGAGGCCAGGTGAGGAATTGGATGTTTCACTGAACATGGAAGTGCTACGTGCTTTCCAACGAACGACCACGATCTGTCTGGCCGGTGTATGCAAGCGGCAGTGAGATATGCTGTTGGGCCCAGAAGACGCGACGGATTTTATTTTTTATTGGGGCCACCCTTTGGGTGGGACAGCCCAGAGGATGGACCACCCTCAAGGACCGGGCAGCCAATTATGGGACTCGCCACTTATGGAGGCGGCCTCAGAGTTTAGGTGGAGAGTGAACGTGCTTTACACTAAGAGTTGGAACTGGACCTGCAGGCAGAAAACATCTGTCACATTACCTCTGCTTGGCTGCCATCTTCCTCTCCTGGTCTGCCACTGCATCTTCCTTTCCTGCTCTTCCACAGCATCTTCTCCCTTCTTCCACCGCATCACTCCTGCCATACTGCACGTCCTGTGCAACACTTTGCCTGTGCACCAGTGACCTGCATCTACCAATCACTTTGTGCCTTCCAAGACCTCTCTTGCCCCATTGTTGTTCATCATGTGAATGGGTATTGTTGGCGCCTTGTTGTGGTATATTTATTTATTCATTGTACATCATCTCGCGTGCCCCCTCATCCATATCTGTGTCCGTTGACCGCTTGGTCCGTACCATTTATGACAGATTCTCGTCGACCCTCCTCGTACTTTTTTTAGGATGTACACCATGATAATTATGAGATCTTTCTGTCTGTTGCTTCTTGTGTGCGTTCCGCCACCCAGTTCGGTTTTTATTGAATGTTCCTTGGAGAACGGTACCCGAAAGTTAGAATATAACTGAATGCAGAACATAGCACCATTTTGGAAATCCACAGAGGCATTCATAAGACCTCTGGTGCAGAAGCAAACATGTTAGTGAGCTACAGAAGTAACTAAATATATACAGTGCCTTCAGAAAGTATTCACACCCTTCGACTTTTGTCACATTTTGTTGTGTTACAGCCTGAATTTATAATGGTTTAAATGGAGATTTTTTTTTGTCACTGATCTACACAAAATACACCATGAGGACAAAGTGAAAACATGTTTTTTAGTTTTTTATAAATTTATTCAAAATGAAATACAGAAATATTTAATTTACAGAAATAAACATTCAACCCCCTCAGTTAATACTTTGTGGAAGCACCTTTGGCAGCGATTACAGCTTCGAGTATTCTTTGGTATGTTTGCATCAGCTTGGCACATCTGGATTTGGGGAGTTTCTCCCAATCTTCCTAGTAGATATGCTCAAGATCTGTCAAGTTGGATGGGGAGCGTCAGTGAACTGCAATCTTCAAGTCTTTCCACAAATTCTCAATGGGATTCAACTCTAGGCTTTGGCTGGGCCACTCAAGGACTTTCAGGTTTTTGGTCTGAAAACATTCCAGTGTTGCTTTGGCTGGATGCTGACGGTCATTGTCCTGTTGGAATGTAAACAGTCGCCACAGTCTGAGGTCTTTTGCACTCTGAAGCAGGTTTTCCTCAAGGCTTTTCCTGTATTTGGCTCCATTCATTGTTCCCTCTATCCTTACAAGTCTCCCAGTCCCTGCCACTGAATTGCACACCATATAATGATACTGCCACCACCATGCTTCACAGTAGAGATGGTGTTAGATGGGTGATGAGCTGTGCTCAGTTTCCACCAGATGTGGTGCTTTGCATCCAGGATCAGCTGATTGGCTATTCCCTCCATTCACAGGTGAGAGATGTGGGTGGGTCTTTATTTATATATTGATTGCTTTTGACATTTGCACGTGGTATATGCTTGAGAGCCTCATTGGTATGCATTGCTGTCAACGCTATTGCTGATGATTCACCAATAAGTGATGAAACTGGTCCAGTAGCTGAGGGGAGTGTATTGCATTGGGATTATCGTGTGTGTACTATGTGTGAACGTCTTTATAGTTGTTGAGGAACTCTGGGAAGGATTCGAAACAGCCTGGGGAAGAAAACAGCTGCTGTATAAACAGAAAACAGCAATTGCCTTTCGTAAGTCTTCTTGGGTTGCTTTATGCAGCTACTTTGGCTGGAGGAGCATGGGAGGCATCAATCATATATATATATATATATATATATATATATATATATATATATATATATATATATATATATATATATATATATATATATACATATGTATAAAGCTCCTGACTGACTGACTCTGACTGATATTAAAGATCCCGGTACCTTCCGGGTGACGAAGAAAGCTAAAATTTTGCGTGTCGATGGACAAAAAAGCTGGTACACCGAAATAAAAATCACAGAATCGTCAAACTACATCCACAAATGAAAATATACATATATGAAAAAACAATGAATAAAAATGCAGTGAAGTGACCCGAGACAATCGGAAAAGCATGATAATTTTGTGTGCCGACAGACATCGAAACTGACAAACCAGGAAAAATCACAGCACCGTCGGAAAGCATCCAGAAATAAAAATATAAATAAATGAAAAAATATGCAGTTGAGCGATCTGAGACAATGGGGAAGCACAGTTTGTATGCCTACACAATGTGTAAGCACACCCCGCTATTACATATACTAATGCATGCCCGTAGGTGCGTGGCCACACAGAGTTAATTAAAATCCAAATTAAAATCAAGTTTATCTCCCTGTCCTTGCTTGCCATGACATTCGCTGCCATGGAACTGGCACGGCTCGGACGTCATCGTCGGCCAGCCACACACCGGCCGACACAGCCACGCCTATGCAGCAACGTGTCATGTCATTACTTGGTAAATAAATGGCCATAACTTGGAAGCACTTCTCCAATTAATATCAAACCTTGAAAAGGCACATCCTCAGGTCCCCAGCAATATCGCTGGAAAGTTTCAATGAGATCGGAACAGTGGTTGTCGAGAAACAGCGGTCACAGACACACACACACACACACACACACACACACACACACACACACACACACACACACACACACACACACACACACACACACACACACATTGCTGGAATTATGGATAGATGTATATATGTTGTTCGTCTTTCGGCTGCTCCCGTTAGGGGTCGCCACAGCGGATTATCCGTTATGATCCGCATAATGATTTGGCATAGTTTTACGCCAGATGCTCTTCCTGACGCAACCCTGGTCGCCTCTTATGACACAGGGATAAGGATTGGGTTTCGCCATGATTCCGGGCTGCCCTACACCCTCTCATAGCATGGCCCAGCACAGAGCTCCCGTCATCAAGCAATCCTCCAACCCAAGCCTCCGAGTAGCCGGATTACATGCGCACGCCACGACGCCCGGTAGATAGATGTCTTCTTCTTCTTCTTTCGGCTGCTCCCATTAGGGGTCGCCACAGCGGATCATCTATATGATCCACATAGAGATTTGGCACATGTTTTACACCGGATGCCCTTCCTGATGCAACCCTGGTCGCCTGTTGCGACACAGGGATCTGGTACACCTATTTTAACTGGGGGTATACAGCGGCCCAGTACACTGGTACTCAATTCGCCAACCTCAGAAAGATGACAGGCTGAGTCAACCCCCTGGTGTATTAATACAGTGGCCCAACGGGGCTTGAACTCAGGACCATTTGGATCCCAAGCCGCTGCCCTAACCACTGCGCCAACACCAGGCTTCCGGTAGATAGATGTATGTATGTATATATACATATATATATATATATATATATATATATATATATATATATATATATATATATATATATATGTAGGGTGAATATACTGGTTCTGGCTCACTTTTTCCCATGTAAATGAATGGGGGATTTTCAGCGATTCATTTTTTTTTTCCCGAAAAATAAACCCCCTTTTTATCCCAAGGTATATTTATTTGTCTCCCCTTTTAACCTGGGGACACTTTTTTTTTCAAATAATCCATGCAATAAGATAAAGATTTGTTCAAGTACTAAAGTGGTAATGTGATTTGTTAAAGGTGATTCGAAAGAAATATCTGAAACGTCTAAGCCTCGGGACACTCTTTATCAAATAACCGATGCATATTGTTTAGCTCACTCATTGAACCTATAAAGATTTGTTCATTCTCAAATTCCTTCAATAGTTTAATTTTCTTTGCACAATAATCCCCATCTAAAATATTGAAAAACAAAACATTTGAATCTTTATATTTTTTAAGATACCCCTTTTGTGCCATTACGAAATGATAAACTTCTCTTAATGATCTCATCTGGCCACCGCCCGAGTTGCAAATCATTTTTGTGCATAAACCACGCCATAAAAAAGTTTTGTTTCAAATGTTTTCAGTTCGTGCCATGAAAATGAGGAAGTGTTTTTAGACAGTCATGCTGTGAAAAAATAGGAACTATTCTGTGAGACAAGGCCTCGTGTTTCTATTTTATCTCAGAACACGAACAGGCTTTTAAACATGTTTAATCAAAACCATTTTAGGGTATTTTCAGTATGTTTTAAAAATGATTCATACAATTTGAGAATATATCGCCCAGTTATTTTCCAAGCTGTCTCGCCAGAATCGTCATTTCCTGTGGCCACACCCAATGATTAAGCAATCTCCTCATCGTTGCCTTATAAGTGATTCGCCAGACAAAGTTTCTGCCAGACGGGATTTTCATTTTTACAACTGAGACATGAGCGATCTTTCTTCCGCGAACAAAACAGCTCAACACAAAGTTGGTAAGCCTGTGTATAGGTTCCTCTTTGAACGATGAAGCAATTGATTATAAATTAAATCGTGATAATTCTGATATATATTTTTTTCTTGGCAGGTCCTTGGAAGAAGAGCAGTTTACATATCACGATGAGGTGCATGAAATTAATGCTCTTATTGAAGAGGTCAATCATCTTAGAAGAGAATTGAAAAACATTTTTAATGACTGACACAACGTCTTATCACGGCCTCTGATCTTTTTGCCATCTTGTACCAATGGTAAAAAAAACTGAGACATGGACTCACTCTCTTCCGATGAAGATAACAGCTCACTACAAAGTTGGTAAGTTTGTGTATGGTTTCCTCTTTGAACAATGAAGCAATTGATTATAAATTAAATCGTGATAATGCGAAAATATATATTTTTTCCTGGCAGGTCCTTGGAAGAAGTGGAGTTTACATATCACGATGAGGTGCATCAAATTAATGCTCTTATTGAAGAGGTCAATCATAGAAGAGAATTGAAAAACATTTATAATGACTGGTACGAAGTCTTATCACGGCCTCTGATCTCGAATAAATTAAACCAATGGTGAGACACGTGTGTGTGTGCGCGCGTGCGTGCGCGCGTGCGTGCGTGCGTGCGTGCGTGCGTGCGTGCGTGCGTGCGTGTGTGTGTGTCTCTTTCCCTGTCTGTTTGTCTCTCTCTATCTCTTCCTGTCTTTCTCTTTGTATCTCACTCTGTCTGTCTTTCTACCTACCTCTCTCTGTCTGTCTCTCCATCTATACCCTTGACTATTTTTTTTTTTTTCAGCTCGATCACACAACATAAGCTGTTGAAGAAATCTGGTACAACACATGATTTTCTGGAGGTAAATGTTTCTGAATTATTATTTAGTTATTTGTTTATTTATTCTTTTATTAATATCACTCTTTCTTTGGAATGTCGCCTTATGTTGGTTGCATCATTAGTTTGGACGCGGTTTTACCAGTACACTGGAATTCATTTTATTGGCCTTGGAAGGATGACAGGCTGAGTCGGCCTCCTGGTGTGTTAATTCAGTGGTCAACGAGGCTTGAACTTAGAACCAACACCAGGCTTACTCATATTACCATGTAATTATCTTTATAAAACCTAATTATTATCCACTTTTTGTTTCAAAACAGAATATGGTGTCTGAGTTTCAAAATCACAATACATCTGAAGAAGATTGCTGGGAAAGATTATACATTCTCGCAAATGAATATTTAATATTTTCAATTTTGATTAATTATATTTGTTTTGTTTACAATTACTTGATTTTGAATTTCAAAAAAAGGATCAAGACATGACGGAGAGGGAGGGAGGGGGTGGGGGGGGGGGGTAGGTGCGCTCCCCAATGACCCATCACCTCATCCCACCCCTCCCCTCCCCATGTGTGTGTGTGGGGGAAGGGTGGGGGTGGGATGAGGGAGGTGGTGGGTCAAAGGTGGGGGCGCACAGGGGGATGAGGGGGTGGGGCTTGTGTGGGTGGGGTTTATGTGGGCGGGGCTTGTGTGGGCGGGGCGTGTGTGGGCGGGGCTTGTGTGGGTGGGGTTTATGTGGGCGGGGCTTCGGTGGGGGCTTGTGTGGGCGGGGCGTGTGTGGGCGGGGCTTGTGTGGGCGGGGCGTGTGTGGGCGGGGCTTGTGGGAGGGCGTTTATGTGGGTGGGGCTTGTGTGGGCGGGGCTTCGGTGGGGTTTATGTGGGCGGGGCTTCGGTGGGGGCTTGTGTGGGCGGGGCGTGTGTGGGCGGGGCTTGTGGGAGGGCGTTTATGTGGGTGGGGCTTGTGTGGGCGGGGCTTCGGTGGGGTTTATGTGGGTGGGCTGCGGTGGGGTTTGTGTGGGCAGGGTTTATGTGGGTGGAGCTTGTGTGGGAGGGGTTTATGTGGGCAGGGTTTATGTGGGCAGGGTTTATGTGGGTGGGTCTTGTGTGGGCAGGGTTTATGTGGGAGGGGTGAATGTGGATGAGGCTTATGTGGATGAGGTTTGTGTGGATAAATGGATGGGTGGAGAGATGGGTGGATGGGTGGATGAGTGGAGCTTGTGTGGATGGGTGGATAATTTTTTAATTAAATAAACATGTTGTGTGTGGGGAACTAATTAACTAATCACTAATTATGTGAATATGATGAATATGGGTGGAGCTTGTGTGGGGTTTGTGTGTGTGGAGCTTGTGTGGAGCTTGTGGGGGGTTTGTGTGTGGTGGGGTTTGTGTGGGGTTTGTGTGGGGTGGGGTTTGTGTGTTGCTTGTGTGGGCGGGGCTTCGGTAGGGTTTATGTGGGTGGGTTTTGTGTGGGCGGAGTCAAAAAGGGGCGGAGTCAAAAAATTTCAATTTATCTTTGTCTTTTGTAATTCCTGTGAATAAAATGAACCTAAAATCTCTTCCCCTTCCAAATCATATATCTTATAAGTCCAAGGAACTGTATCTATTACATCAACAATTTTAAAAAGTTCGTTCGTCCATCGTTTAATATAACCCTTTTCAAAATGAGATTTCCACCTATATATTCTTACGATATCACCAACTTTGAACTTAGGTTTTCTGACATTAATCTCTTTTTCATATTTTAATTTTGTAAATGTTTCTGATGGTTTCATATTTGTTGACGTGTGAACCGTGTCATTATACTTATCCACAATATCCTGAATAAAAGATGACCATTGTTGTGAACCGAGTTGTGTGAATTTTTTTATATAATCTCTTTTAAGGTACGATTAAAACGTTCAACAACAACTGCCTTCCCTTCATTAAAGGTACTGTAAAATGTAATACTGTTATTTTTTAGAAAATTCATAAATGTCTTGTTATAAAACTCTCTACCCTCATCAGTCCACAATTTTTTAGGTTTTCTCTTACTTTTATTAAATATCTGTTGAAAGTCTTGTCAGGTCAGGTTCGATCTGTGACCTGCTACAGGTACCATGTAAACCTGTACTAACCTGTTCCATGGTCGGGTTGTCGGCGACTAAACCGTCTCCCCCACCAGGTTTTCTGGTGAGGAGGGTGTTTGGATATGGACACCCAGCAGGATTAAAAACAAAACCTGTCAAAGGGCGGAGGAGCTCCTTGTGAGCCAACGGCCATCCATATCTAGTGCCCAACTGTGTCTGCGGACGTCCTCCTGCAGTTGGGTTACTTCTTATTAGGAGGTTGGTGGCAGGATTTGCACTCCAGCCACCGTAAAACGCTTCATTCCGCAAAACGCAAAACGCAAAAAATCTGAAAACCCACTCCGTGGGAGTACCTCCTGTGCAGCTTCCCTTCGCAGGGCAGCTCACCGGATGATGGGATTGTGGCAAAGATTTCGGGACCCCCAATCTTTGATAGGAGGGAAACCACGGGGTAACATCCCTGGGTCAGATTGCGGGAGAGTGTGTCGGAGTGGTGCTGAGGTGTCGTCCACCAGACGGCGGTCTCCTTGGGTTAACCTGAGGCGGTCCCTTCGGGTGGGTGCCTGGAATGTCCTATCCCTAAGAGAGGATGATCACCTGTCTCTGTTATCATCTGAGCTCAAGCGTTTGGACATCGGGATTGCAGCTCTCTGAGGTTCGGAGACCGGATTGCGGCGAGATAATGGTGGGTGGTTACACCTACTATTGGTCTGGTCGCTCTGATGGTTACCATACCCAAGGAGTTGCTGTAGCTGTGTCCAATAAGCTGACCCCAATGATAATTGAGGTAACACCGGTCAACGAGCGTATTATGAGATTAAGGATTCGTCACTCCTTAGGTGTCATTTCCCTGGTCTCTATTTATGCTCCGACTGAGGCGAGTGATCTTACCGTGAAGGATGCATTCTACGCCACACTCGAGTCTGTGGTTGATCAGTGCCCCAGACGAGATACACTTCTAGTCTTGGGGGATTTCAATGCATCGACTGGAACTGATAGGGATGGTTATGAGGTGTGTGTTGGTCCCCATGGGTCAGGAACTATGAACCAGAATAGCACTAAGTTCCTTGACTTTGCAAGAAGTCATGGACTTAGGGTGGCTGGTTCATGGTTTCAGCGCCCGCAAGCTCATCGCTGGACTTGGTATTCCAACGCTGGCGGTGTGGCAAAGGAGATTGACCATGTCCTCATTGACGGTCGTTGGAGGATGATCCAGAACTGCAGGGTCTACCGGAGTGCTCAGTTCCTCAATACTGACCACAGGCTTGTTGTAGCAACTCTAAAGCTGCACCTTAAATCCTGGAGAATGGTACCATCCCAGCCTAGGCTGGATGTTGCCAAGCTCAGGGATGAGAGAGTAGCTGAGGAGTTTGCGAACAGGCTGAGTGGACACTTGGGGGTCTGGGTGCTTTGGGGGTCCTGAAGAGTTGTGGAGCACCTTCAAGACCACCGTCCTTGATGTTGCCGGTGGATGCCTTGGAGTTCACCGCAGGGCAAAGAAGAATTTTTGTCTCTCAAGGGACACTGGATACCATTGACCAGAGTCGCAGGGCCAGGCTGAATGGCAGAGCTGAGCTGTTCAGGGAGCTGAGGCGTAAACTGTACGTGCACTGAGGGTGGACAAGGAGGCCAATGTGCGAGGAATCTGTGAGGGGGTAGAGCATCACCTGTGGACAGGTGATTCTCGTCCCGCTTACAGGGGAATTCGCGCATTACGTTCATCCAAGCCCATCCCTCGGAGCACTGCAGTTCGAGCAGAGAGTGGTAGGCTCTTGACAGAGGAGTCTGAAGTGAAGGCCCGCTGGGCCGGTTACTTTGAGCGGTTGTACCAGACTGATCCCCCAGCTGTCGAGTTGGACGTCAAGGGTGTTACAATCCCTGCTGCTGACCCTCGAATCAACTGTGGTCCACCATCGCTTGTGGAAACACGGGCTGCGGTGAACCAGTTGAAACGGGGCAAAGCTCCAGGGATCTGTGGCATCCATGCTGAACTTCTCAAGGCTGGTGGAAGTGCTGCACTCGCGGCGTTGCATGCAGTTTTGTGCTCTGCCTGGAACACAGGCATCATCCCAACTGACTGGAAGAGGGGCCTTGTTGTCCCTCTCTGGAAAGGGAAGGGTGATCGCCAAGACTGCAACAACTACCGAGGGGTGACGCTGCTCTCAGTGCCGGGCAAGGTCTTTGCTCGGATAATTCTTGATAGGGTTCGCCACCATCTGCTTGAGCACCAGCGTCCAGAGCAGTCAGGCTTTACACCAAAGAGGTCAACGATTGACCGTATCCTTGCTCTTCGTGTCCTCACTGAACGCAGACGAGAGTTTCGGCAGGGGCTGCTTGCAGCCTATGTTGATCTCTGTAAAGCGTTCGATTCAGTGAATCGGGATGTCCTCTGGAGGATTCTTGGTCTTCGTGGGGTGCCACCGAAACTGATCGATCTGATGTCTGAACTCTACTCTGGTACTGAGAGTGCTGTGAAGTGTGGTGGTACCGCCTCTGACTTATTTCCAGTTGTTACTGGAGTTCGTCAGGGATGTGTACTTGCCCCCACACTTTTCAGCACTTGTATGGACTGGATTTTTGGGAGGATGTCGGAGAGATCAAGTTGCGGTGCATCGTTTGGCAATGTCAAGATCTCGGACCTTGATTTTGCAGATGATGCAGTCATCTTTGCGGAGACTTTAGACATCCTCTTGGGGGCCCTCGAGGTGCTGAATGAGGAGTCGGAGCCGTTGGGATTACGGATTTCTTGGGTCAAAACAAAGATCCAGGCTTTCGGTGACATCTTGGATGCTGCTGTCCTGTCTGTGTCTGTTTGTGGTGAGGATGTTGAGGTCGTGGATAGATTCACTTACCTTGGCAGTGATATTCATGTCTCCGCAGGTTGTGAGCCGGAGGTCAATAGACGTCTGGGTCGGGCCTGGGAGTCATGGATTCACTGGATCATGGGGTGTGGCGCTGCCGGTACCTGTGCGGGAGGACGAAAGTCCGAGTCTTCAGGTCCTTGGTACTTCCAGTCTTGCTCTATGGGTGCGAGACTTGGACTTTGACCAAGGATCTGAGACGGAGACTTAATTCCTTTGGTACCAGGTCTCTTCGGAGAATCCTTGGCTATCGCTGGTCGGATTTTGTGTCCAACGAGCGGTTGCTGAGAGAGACTCGGATGAGATTTGTCACCTGCATAGTCCGTGAGCGTCAGCTGCGGCTGTATGGACATGTGGCTCGTTTTCCTGACGCTGATCCTGCTCACCAGATTCTCTCAGTGAGGGAGTCTCATGAGTGGAGGAGGCCAGTGGGCCGACCACGTGCCTCATGGTTGCAGCAGGTTGACCATCATCTCAAGGAGATGGGGATGGGCCTGGCATCTGCCTGGGGGATGGCCAGACGGAGGCCCCTGGAGTACCGGCGGAAAGTGGACGCAGCGACGCGCTGTTCTGGCACATGCTCCCATACCTGACCTGAAAGGCTAACATAAGAGTATTACCTGTTTTGTTTTTTAATGGTACAACCCATGCGTATCTACTCCTCAAATCAATAACGGTTAAAGCATACTTGTACCCCTCATCATTATTGAGTTCAATCAAATCAGCAGACCAGATATAATCTACTTCCTTGGAATAAACGTTCCTTCTCTGAAACTTTGTGAATATTGCTTTATGTAATTCATCAGCTAATTGCTCTTCAGTCTTAATGACATCATTAGAACCTATAAGTTTTTTGAATTTCCAAGTCCAAGTTTCAATTTAGCACTGATCATCTTCTTCACAATGAACCGATCAACTTTTTCTCTCAAGGTTGGATTTTGTATCCAAGCCGATAGATATTCCTGTATCTATCGGCTTCATGCTTTTCTTCCAACGTTGTGGTATTCCCATAATCAATATCGTGTCTCATGCACACTTCATCAACTCTATTGATGGGTTTACTCCATGATTTAGGATTATCTGCCTCATCTAATCTTTTATCCAAGTTTGTGCCTGGACCACAGAAAGAATACCCTGGAAGATGTAATTCCCCTGGTATTCCAGTACTTGTAAATTTACTTCCTGATAAAAACTTTTGTATATCTCCTCCTCGTTTGTATTTGGAGATAAATTGATTTTTTTTTGAACCACACACCGAACATATACCTTTTTGTATAACCCTGTTATTTTTACTTTTAATATATGAAATATTTTTAGTATTAGTTTTCTTTTTACATTTGAGACAATAACTCATTTATTTATGTGAAAAATTCCTGCAGAGTGCAAAAACCTTTTTAGTTTCCAACATGCACATTTGAATCTTAATTTTTAAAACATAAAGAATCCTTAGAAATGCCTTCACTCTCTCCTCCATTTATTTAAGAAAAAAAATAAAAATGAAAAACTTGAATTAAAATGAATATCTTGGCGATGTCAATATTCTTGTCGAAAGTATTGCAAATAAACTTGTCAATTCTTTGTTTTCCTCCTCGGTGGGTTGAGTTATTTTCTGTAATACCACCAATCTTTTTTTAATCTCACTGGTTTCCATATTTTGATATTTATTTTGTCTCGCTCTTTCCTCCCTCTCCTTCTCTCTCTTCTCCCTCTCCTCCTTCTCTCTCTTCTCTTTTTCCTCCTTCTCTTTTTTCTCCCTCTCCTCCTTCTCTCTCTTCTCCTTTTCCTCCTTCTCTTTCTTCTCCCTCTCCTCCTCTCTCTTCTCCTTTTCCTCCTCTTCCCTCTCTTCTTCAACTCCTTCCTCATCCCTTATTATCCTTGAATCGCTTACACCCCATAGAATATCATACATATATTCATCAGGATTTCTTGTTATTCCTGTATCCAAAATAATTTTTTTTACAACAGGAAACCAATAAAATTTCTTTTGAATTTCTAAAAGAGCCTTACCTTTTCTTAACTTTATAATTTTTTCATTATTTAACATTCTAATTAAATCTAAAGTTGTCAGTTTATCAACATCAGCATAATGCCAATATTGAAAATACCTCATTCTTATGTTGTAGAACATATTTATTAAAATACCGAATACCCTTTTCTTGAAGGTATGCTTGGACACAGAAATGATAATTTTCTTGAAGCCTTCTTGCTGTCATTTATGTATTAGAAATATATGTTAGAATAATATTATGGCACGAAACACCTCCCCATCTTCCCATAGTTAAATCATTTTGTATTTCCTTACTTATTATATATAATCTTGTTTTTTTCTGTTTTCATGATATAAACAAGGGCAAAACCATTATTATATTTACCCTTATTAAATTCTTTTATTTGTTGTTTACTAATCGTGGACCCACAAAACTTATTCTCGATAGCAAGTGGATAATATTCTTCCTTACGAGACTGATTTAATTGTTCCAGGTCTTCGAGGTTAATTTTAAATGACCAATTATACCCTAAATCATTCATATCATACCCCCATTGTTCTATTCTCATACAAACGATACGCCCTTCTATATAAAAATTTATTTTAATTCGAACTGTGAATTCTGTATGACCTGGAGATAATATCAACACTTCTGTATCTTTGGAATACACGGCCATTTTATTTAAGGATATATATTGTGAGAAATCGCTTAATCTCACCAAGTCATTCGCGTCAGTCGGGCTTGGATAATTTTTCAATTTATAAGCATTTTTCATGTTAATATTTTTGGTTATATTATATTTATGTCGTTCAGCCTGTGCCTTTGTGTAATAATTTGATAAATCAATATCCAGTTCTTGAGATACACCAAAGATAGAACCATCTTTACCAACTTAAGTCATTATATTAGATTAAAAATAATATCATAAATTTTTTTATTTTTGTTGAGTTGAAATAACACATATAGACATAATTGACCACAACACTTGGAATTTAATTCTTGGACTTGAAATGTTTGATAAACACCATTCTGTAAGAATTTTATGACTTCAACAGGTGGTGGAAGACCAAAACTATCAAAATAATATTTGTCTTGACTATTAAAAATACAAACCCAATGAGAACCGTTCCCATTATTATCTTCTAAGTTCATAATAATATTCTTTGTATGTTTCGGCACATTTGTTAATTCATCTCTCATACAAATAACCACATGATGAATTTCTAATTTCTTACAATATTTGACAAGTTGTAAATTTGATGTTGTATTCTTTCCAAATTCTTTAAACCACTCATCAATGCTCATTTATTTATTAGAAAGATATAATCCATTACCTCTTTTCATTAATTTTACACCTGCTTGTGCTATAGAAGAAAGCATATCTCCAACTAACAATCTTGCTTTATTAGGCAGACCTTCAAGTTTTTCAGCAAAATCTACAATTACACCACTTCCACTAATTTGTTTCTCCAACTCTTTGTTATGTCTTTCCAATTCTTTTTGAGCCTGGAGTTGAGCCTTCCTTTCGTTGGCAGTTTTCACCGCTGTTGAAATACCACCCGTCAATGCTCCAACCGCACTTAAACCAGCAAATAAAGGAATTAGAAATGGGAGAAATCCTCCACTCGTCTCTCTTATTGAATATTTTTTCAACATTGGTTTTGTCATTTTAATTTTAAGTGAGCCAGTGTCATTCAAGATTTTAACCTGTTCTCTTGTGAGCAAAACATCAATTCTTACTTCTCCTTTTCTCTGAATTGTATTAACGTTAATCGTACAAGGCTTTTGATTTTGAACACAAGATGATAGTTTATGAAGATTGATTTGATTAACATATACCCCAGTTGGTACTTTGCCACTCATTTATTTAACAAAAAAATATGAGACTAATCATCACACCATTATCTGTATTAATCTGTAATTCTGTTTCTTCCAAAAGCAAACAATATGTATCAACTTCTTCACTCTCTCCTCTTTCAATGTATAGGGAAGTACCCACTCGATTAGACTTTATAGTTTCCTTTTGAGCGCTCAGGTCAAACACATAGATTGTATACAAACTTTTAAATGCTGTCATATCCAAAATAGGTTCTTTATTTCCATTACTTTCACACACCTTTTGGTAAGACTTGTATGCTTCAGCAAAATCATTTTTTTCCCAATTAATTTCCAATCTATCTCGTGGATAAAATGTTCCATCTAGAGAAACGCGAAGTTGTTTCACCTTAGCATTATCACTCAATGCATTATTCTTATCAGTTGCAGTATCACCATCTGGCTTTTTAAAAATGATCGACAGATATCGTGGCTTTCCTTCCAGAACACCCAAATTCCACGTGTAAGTAGTTTGGTTGAGTTTAACGTGTTGACATCTTCTTTTGAGGTATGATACACTGAGTGGTTTATTTGAGTTAAGTCTTCTATTCAACATCTCTTCTGTTTTAAGATTAGGAGTATATTCACTGATATACCAACTCATTGCCTCAATTACAAATTTATTCTGTTCACCAAAAGCACTACCAACACCAAAAAGCAATCGATTTTCATTATCATTCCTTTGTAGTTGAAATCTAATTTTAAGACCATACAGAACTTTATCATGATCACAAAATCCAAATATACCTTCAAGAGGAACTGCCACAGTAAAACTATTTTCTGCTTTTGTATCATCATTATACGCTCCTTTCCTTTGAGTATATCCAGGGTCTGTGTTTGTTTCCATTGACATTTCAGGAATAAAACCTTCGACAGACCGCTTTCCCATTCTATCACTGAATGTATAGAGTGTAAATTTCATCATTTCAGATACAGCAGAGACATAATCAACCGCTTCAACTTCTTGTGTTCCAATATACAAACGCACACTATCAAACATTTTCCAGAAGAAATCATTTACAAGTGTAGCATTTGTGTTATTCCCAGCTTTAGTGAATTTAAATTTACACAACAAGAAACTTTCGGAGAGATTCAAATAGGTTTGTTGATTATTTACTTCAAAACTTTTTGTACCATTCGTATTCCAGTCTGTTCCAGTTATTGCATTTACCTTGAAGTAATCTTCTTTTTTAGTGGAGTTTGAGATCATAATAGTATCATCCAAATCATAGATACTATCAATTGCTTCCATACTTGTATTTATTTAGGAAAAAAAGATGTTAAAACTTTTGAAACCCTGATCCAAGTATTCGAATTATTTTCTGTCGTTCTTGGGGGGACAACTGAGTTTTGCCTCTCTTAATTTCTTTTATTGCTTGTAATTTATGAGATTCCTTCTGGGCATCTTTTATGCTCTTTACAGCACCTGCTACATTTCCCACAGCAGAAGCAGTTGAACCAATTAGATCTTTATGTTTTAGAATAGTTGAACCAATACCCATGAGAGTATCAATTATCCCATCTCCTCTAAATTGATGTCCAACACCCCTTTGTCTCTTAGGTTTATAGTATCCTCTACCAAGATACATACCTTCACCCTTGTAGTATGGGGAAAGGAACATCCCATCCCCTGTAATTATTGTATATTTTCCCAACTCATGTTTCCTCACAATAACCATCGTATTTATTTATTGGAAAACTTCACGTTGGTGAATTCTGATGGATATAACTTCTCCATTAAAAGAAATCATATGATTATCTTGGTCGGTTATCCTAAAATTTGCTCTGTGTATGGTTTTTCCTGACACAGGGAGATAAACCAAATTTTTGGGTTCCATATTGAATTTATAACCAATTGGGGTTGAGTATGCGCTGAATGAAAATATTGTATTTGTTTTTTTTCCATCATTATAAGCACCATCAATCAAATCACAGTGAATTAACACCGAATTTATTCCTGAGGATATTTGAATGACATTATCACTGTAAAACGTCCCATTAGTTTCAATCTTTTTTGAGGAGAAACCCAATTACTCTCTAAATGAATTATCAATTGTGAAATCAACCTTGTAGTTATTTTTAACTTTAATCGTTGATTTTGAAGTATATTTTTGAATGTCTATAACAATATTTTTTGGTTCATCACCCTCTTCTTTCATAAGACGAGCAATTTCGGAAGATATTTGAGAAATCTCATAAGCTCCGGGTGAGACTGTTATCATTTTGTATCCACTTCCGGGATTATAACTAAACTTGTCATTTTTATCAGTTATATTAAATAAGGTATTATAAGTTTCCATGGACAATAAAGATGCCTCATATTCTTTTGTTGGGTCAAGTTGTAGTGGGTATGGGAATGAAGATGTGTGGTCGCTTGTTGTGAAATTAAAACTCAGGATTGTGCTTCTTATCTTATTTAATATGAGATAAAATGTCTTTATATTGAGATTTATTAATTATTTTCATGTTCATAAACTGGTCTAAAATGGCTGATGCTTCATTAAAACAATTGTTATTTCCAGCCTTCTTACTACCTAACAACAATAACAGTCTATGAACTAATTGCGATGGGTCATTTGGAAGAAAACTAATACCTGAACCAAGGATACTTAAAGCCTGAATAATGTGTTTCTCCTTCTCGTTTTTCCTACTTTTACTAGAAATACTAACCCTATAATTTAGAGTGTTCAGCAGATCAATATATACTCTATCATCATTATTTTTCATATCCAATGGTTTATCAATATACTTTGATTCATCCCTCACAGTTGAACCTTGTCTTCCATCTTTTGTGAGAAGAAACATTAATCTCGGAGTTAGTTTAACAGGGGGTTGAGCGGAACCCAAGAACCTTAATTCATCATTAAATATCAATACCTTTTCTTGAACAAGATGAAATATTGCTGGTTGTTCTGTTGGAATGAGTCCTGCTTTGGTTTTTGAATCCGCTGAATATTCATTGTTTTGAAGAGCATTCACAATATAATCAGGGGGTCGATTAATCTCTTCCAGTTGTTGAAATAAACCTTCATCATCATATTCTAATTCTCCTAAATGCTCTAATTCTTCCTCCATCATTTGATCAAAATCTTTTAACATTTGAAGTTTTTTAGGATATATTCTACTGGGGGAACTGTGGAAATATCTTTCATTTTTTCTTGGGAAGTTTTTAAAAGTGGTTTAAAAAATTTCTCTTGCTTTCTTTCAAATGCTTCTTCGCCCGTTAGTTTCTGTCTGCGTTTCTTATTTATGTCTTCCTGTTGTTTTACAACTTTTGAAACCAACTCTTGATGTTCCTTAAATCTTCTTGCTCTCTCTTTTGCATCCATTTATTTATTGTAAAATATCATTTAATGAATTGTAAAGATCAACAGGGAAATTTTCCTTTTCTTCATCATTCAAGTAGATGTGTTCAAACAAATCCTTTTCTTTAAATATTTCATCAAATTCTTTATTAACATTAATGCGAGTTGTAATTTCTTCTTCACTAATACTTGCATCTCTGCTTTTCATACGTTTGCGTTGAGTTTCTTCATCAACATCAAAACCGAATGATAAAATCTTCACTCCGCTCAGATGTTTAATAATTTGTCTCGTTCCTTCTGGATTAGTTTCTAATATCCCAAGACCACCAGATTTTAGTTTCCTTAACTCACTCTTACAATGTGAATATTTTTTTGTACCAAGAGAAACCTCCTCAAATATTTGACCTTCATTCCTCAATCGCATATGTTCCTCCACTGAAATATAGTGATAATCTTCACCTTTTAGTTCTGCAGGTCTTATTGCTCTAGTTGTTGTTGATACAATGCGTATCACGGGGTGTTTTTTAAGTTAATTTACAATATTCTCATTTGTACTACACAAGAACCTTGATTTATGAAAGTTTTTTCCAGAAGCAGATTTACCCACAAGATTTACAATAATAGTTGTCATTTATATATGTAATTGTTTATAAAACAAAAAATATATCCCTTAATATCTCATCTTGTTTCACAACAATATATTTATATTTTTCAGTCGTGTGCTTCATGTAATCCTCAAATTTCTTTTTACTACATAATGTAGAACAATTATCTCCCCAAAAATTATTGATATCTATTGAATTTAACTTGAATAAAATAAAAGTATTAGCATTGTTTCTGATGGAACGACGAGGAAGTTGAAAGTACGATTGACTAAGATAAATACAATTACAAGAAGAATGTCTCCCTCTTGTGTAGTAGCTGTCCATTACCGTTTGGTTTCTCTCATTAACACAATCATCAAAGATAACGAGGTTCTTTTTTGATTTATCCAAATCTTGGGGAGATGGTATATCATCCGTATTATCACTAAGAATACAAGTTATCGGATTTGATTTCTTTTTACATCTCTGTGTATCACAAAATAGTTGAATTATATCTTCAATGTTATAATCATTTAGGTTTTTTTGACGTTTAAATAAACCGATTTTATCTTCTTTTTGAAGACCAGCATTAAAACCTTGTGAGAGTAGTTGATACTCTGGATGAAAACTCGACTTTGTGAAAATTATTAAGTTATCATAATCTAAAAAGTTGGGAGTGAGGAGCATCTTGAAAAGTAAGCAGGTTTTTCCACATCCACTTGAACCAACTATGAGACATCTTAATGAATTTGGGAGATTTTTATGGTTGTTAAATTTTATCTTATTTTCCCAAATGGGTAAAAAATCATTCATTTATATATTTGGAAAACAGGTTATTTAATTTATTATTAGCTTTTTTAGAAACTCTATATTTTATTCTAAGTTCAGGTTTAATTTCAAGATAATCCATTATTTTATTTATTCAATATCTTGTGTTGATATTTCCCTGAAAATCACATCCATGAATAATATATAACAACAATCCTTTGAACATTTCTCTAATACGTTCAGTTTCTTCCCTTGTAAGGAAAGGTGCGTTATCACCCTCATACTTTACATTCATTTCTCTAATCAATCTTGTAAAGTAATTCATTTTTGGTGTAAATCTAAAAGAATTATTTTCCTTTTTATATTTTTTATTATCATTAATTAGAAGATAATCACAGAATATACATTGTTTATAGGCTTTTGACTCTGTGTTTAATCCCCGTCTTTCACACGCAGGACAATTCTCAAATTTGTCATATGGAGAATCAGGAAAGTCTAGCATATTTATAAAGTAAAACTTTACTTAAACTGAAATTTATCTATCCTTTCACTTGTATATTGACTCATATTTAATAATATTACCATCGATATCGATATACTTTTTTTCATTACCAGATTCAACGACAACATTTTTTATATTAAAGGTAATTTTAAAATGATCGTTAACTACTACTGAACGAAATGTCATTTCACCTGATATATTTACATCCTTTATTTCATCAGGATTTACATCTTTAGGGTTGTTCAAAAAAATACAAATTTCTCCTTGCATATTACAGATGGTCTTATCTTTTCTTTCTAAAGCTTCATCCATAAGGTTTTTGTTTTTTGATACTTTTTCTTGTTTCATTGCTTTTTCTAGTTTTGAATATATTACCAGAAGGAGAGGAGAAACTTTTGTTAGAGATACTTTAATTGATGTTCTACCAGGTATACTAAAAGCCCTTCCACTGAAGGAAATTGAAGAACTCATATTATTTACCATAATTGTTTTTATCCAATAGTTGTTATATTTATCTTTGTTCAATTTTACATCCTTGACATAATTCTCAGTATCTTTAACAAATGAAGAGATTGATTGAAACTTGTCTTTTGTGTCTTGAAACATTTTATTTATTAAGTGAAAAAGTTGGAGGATAAAATGGTTTTAAGCACAGATTCACCTGTAAAATAAACGAAATTTTCATCAAGAAAATTTTAGTTTAAGCAAAGATTTATTATATAAATATGGTGAATACAACATACTGCGATGTTTGTAATCACAAATATAAACATTATAGAAAACACCTCTGAACCAACAAACACACATTTAATCTATTTCATAAAATATCTCCTCTTGAGTTGGAAAGAAAACATTGTGATATCTGTTCAAAGGATGTTTTGAAGAGAAGTTATAATAAACATCTTCAATCACAAAAACACAAGAAAAATGAGTTTAAAATAAAGGGAGACTATTATATTGAAAACACTGATGGGGCATTTAAAGGGCATATAAAAATAAGGATTTTTCAATTTGGAGAACCCGGTCCATCATCAATAGCTGAATCAATTGAAATAGTGAAACGTGATGTTGAAAAAGTGATTAAAAAGACATTAAAAGTAATGCAAACTTTAAAGTTTTATATGGGAGTGAAAATGAATATGAAAAGACAAGATGAAGAACAAACTCCTTATATGAGAACAGATCTTCATTTTATAACATCATTTCAAGATTTTTTGAATAGTGGGGTTTATGAAGAACTATCAAAACAAGAGGAGGATGTTGATAATACAGTGGTAGGAAGTGGATTCAATATTAAAAAAAATCATCTTTTTAGATATACACATTCTAAAATCAAACCCTCTTAAAGCTTCTTATTATATTGAATTCCAAAAAGGAATAAAACTAAAGAAGGCAGTTGTTAATATTAAGAACAATGATAATAAATGTTTTTTCTGGTCTGTTCTTGCTCACTTTCATCCACCAAAATGTAATTCAGAAAGAGTAAAACAATATATGAAATATGAGAATACCTTGGACATTAAAGATTTTAAATTCCCAATGCCACTAACAGATATTCCTAAAATTGAGAAAAAGAATAATCTTTCTATTAATGTATATGGATTAACGGATACAAACAAAGTTCAAATATTAAAAATTTCAAACAACTATAAAAATGAAGAAACACACATTGATCTTTTATATTTTAGTGTTGGAAATAATTCACATTACACATACATCAATAATTTATCAAGATTAATCTCTTCTCAAGTATTCAGAACAGCAAACAAAATATATCCTTGTAAGCGATGTCTTAATTCATTTCATACAAAAGAACGATTAGAACAACATTCAAAATATTGTAGTAATCATAAATCAGCTGTAATTACAATGCCTAAACCTGGTGAAAAGATTTCTTTTGAAGATTATAATAAATCTATCATGCACCCATTTGTGATATACGCTGATTTTGAGTGTATCCTTAAAGAGATAAATACTGCTTCTCCTAAACCAAAAGAATCATATACAAATAAATATCAAAAACATATTCCTTGTGGTTTCTGTTATTATATCAAATCATCTGTTGGAGAAAAGTACAACAAACTTGAACATTATAGTGGAAAAAAAGCTTCACAAGAGTTTGTAAAACGATTAGAAAAGGATTATATAAGACTCACTAAATTAATGAAAGAAACAAATGAACCGATGAAATTAACCAAAGAAGAAAAATTAGAATTTAAAAAGAACAATATCTGTCATATTTGTGAGTGGGAAATTAAGGAGTCTAAAGTTAGGGATCATTTTCATCTTTCTGGTAAATATAGAGGTCCCGCTCATTCCTGTTGTAATCTTAATTATAAATTACCTTCTTTTATTCCAGTCTTTCTTCACAACAGCGCCAACTATGATACACATCTATTTATAAATGAACTTTCAAAAACACCAGGGAATATTTCTGCCATAACAAATACAAGTCAAAAGTATATTTCATTTACAAAAATGATATTTACAAAACCTTTAACTCGTATTATGTTTCTAGATTCTTACAAGTTTATGGGAACATCACGAGCCTACCTCGCATCAAATCTAAGCTCCATGGACTCTTTTCCAAATCTTAATTCATTCTTTCCAAAAGAGGAAATTCTGACTAAAGAGGAAATTCAGATTAAAGACAGAATTCAAAGTAAAGAGGAAATTCGAATTAATGAGGAAATTAATGAAGAAATTCTAACTGAAGATGAAATTCTAATTATAAAGAAAATTCGAACAATGAATGAAATTCTAACTAAAGAGGAAATTCTGATTAAAGATGAAATTCTGATTAAAGAAGGAATTCTCACGAGAGAGGAAATTCAAACAAGGAATGAAATTCAAAGTAAAGAGAAAATTCTTTCAAGTAAGGGAATTTATCCTTATGATTATATGGATTCATTTATGAGATTTAAAGAAACACAACTTCCTTCAAAAGAAAGTTTCTATAATAACCTTTATGAAGAAGAGATAAGTGATAAGGAATATAAACACGCACAAGAAATATGGAAAATATTTAAGATAAAGAACCTTGGAGAAGATCATGATTTATATCTAAAAACAGATGTTTTATTGTTAGCTGATGTGTTTGAAGCTTTTAGATCACTCTGTCATAATAAAAATTGTTATGGATTAGATCCTGCCCACTATTTCACAGCTCCTGGTTTAGCTTGGAGTGCAATATTGAAAATGACAAAACAAGATATAGATTTAATCAGTGATGTTGATATGCTTTTGATGATTGAAAAGTCCAAGAGAGGTGGAATATCACAAGTATGTTCAAAAAGATATGCCAAAGCAAATAATAAATATCTTCCAAATTATGATAGTGAAAAAGATAGTAATTATTTGTAGTACTTTGATGCTAATAATTTGTATGGATGGGCAATGTCTCAATCTCTGCCTTATGGTAAATTAGAGTGGGTGGAAGAAAAGGATTATGAAAAGGCTTTGATGAATATTGTTATTTCTTCTCAAGAGGAATTGAATGATGAAGAAGAAGGTTATTATTTTGAAGTTGATTTGAGGTACCCGAGTGATCTTCATCATAAGCATAAAGACCTTCCTTTTGCATGTGAGAAAGAAACCCCAAAGAAAGAATGGTTCAGTGATTATCATAAAAGTTTTAATATTAAAGGCAAATCAACAGAAAAGTTATTAACAACATTCTATGATAAAGAGGGATATGTTTTGCATCAGAGAAGCTTAAAACAGTTTTTGAGAGAAGGATTGAGAGTAGCTAAAATTCATAGAGTTTTAAAATTTAAACAAAGTCCTTGGGTGAAAAAGTATATTCAATTCAATACAGATATGAGAGCAAA
>NC_140969.1:60438890-60473890 GCF_056783735.1 Eptatretus burgeri
AGCAGAGTGGCAAACCCAGCATCTGTTTGTGCAAAAAAAAAAATTATCTCAAAGTAGAAATCTCCTTTTTGGTGTTGCTAAACAGGACTTAAAGCCAATTTCCATACTACTTTATATCAGGTAGGAATGATGAAGAAAATCTTCACAGGGCATTATCATGGACCACCACCCAAATTGGAGAGTGTGCAATACTCACATGTATTTGAAAACGTTTCTCGAAACACAAGTCTTTGACTGCTGGCTGTGACGGATGGAATTGACAGAACTTCAAGCGGAGTATGCTAACCCCAGTGGGAAGCGAAGAAAAGCTGATGTTTCAGATATTAACCATTCGTCGGAGCAAAAGCAAAGGTTAACGCGAGACGAAGGGTTAACAGCTGAAACATAGTCTTCTCATTACTTCCCACGGCATTTAGCAACTCAATCAAGTCTCTGTTTATTTCCATCCATTGTTGTACCTATCTGCCAAGACAGAAAGACGCCAGTCAAGATGAGAAATATCTTTACGCTTCGACTATTTTTACATTCAACATCTATGCTTCTGCCTTAACAGCTTAATCCGCAAGACAAAATGGTGAACACATCTTCATAGTGAGAGTTGATCTCCCAATAAAATTTCCTCCACTGTCCTCCTCTTAATTAATTTCCCCTTATTTATTTGATGTTTAAAATGACAGCGTGAACGATTAATCTTCTTTGTCCTAATATAATCTGCCCTGTCTTGGCTCTATCCCTCCCAGTAACCCTCTTCAAATTAACCTCCCAAAATCCAGGGTCATTGCTGGACCTGGAAGGGTCCAGCAATGGATCACGTGAACTATTATTTCCAAATGGCATGAATGAGTAATCGACATTTTGCTCAAGAGCTGCCAGGATAGTTTGGAGGTACGCACATTCGTTTTGAGTTGTCTAGCCTGGGTTATAATCTTTATCCAGCTATAAATTCTCACCCTGGTATTTCTTAGGCAGGGTGAGGCAAAGGCAAAGAAACTACCATATATATATATATATATATATATATATATATATATATATATATATATATATATATATATATATATATATATATATATATATATATATATATATATATATATATATATATATACATACATACATGGCAAAATTCCACTAATTTGTTCCTCTGTTTTTTGTCGCCCGTGGAAGAAACTTCCCTATTTGTTCAATCCCATTCTTCCTTCCAGGACTTCAAAAATAACTGTTCACCACTATCTCAGGTCACCCCCCCCCCTCAATCCATACTCATGATCACTTTGACCCCAAAGGACCTGAATTCCCAAGCTCTCCTGTTTTTCCAGGTTATTGTGATTATTTCCCCCTCCCCATCCCCTCTTTTTGTTTGTTATCGGTTGGTTTGTTCCTTTTCTGTTTCATCCCAACCTTCCCCTTCCTCTTCTTGCTGTGTTTAATTTGGGTTGTAGGCAGATTGTTCACTGCCATGTGCATCCTTCTTCCCCTCCCCTTTATCTCACTCTCACTTCTACTCTGCTGTTGGTGATTCACCCTTTCAATTTTGTTCTCTCCCTTTCTGCTCTAGCTCTTCCACGAGCCTCGACCATGCATACAAAAATACTTTTCAGCAAAAATAATTTGTTAAGAAAACTCTCAGCATTTGCATCATGCACATGCCCTGAGTTTGACAGTTGCTCATGGATTTTCCTTCATGCTCACCTGATAGCCTTTTTTTCAGTATCCATTGCGTAAACACTGTGAAAATTTGTAGGTTTGTTATAACTTGTTTCACAGCATCATATATGAGGAATATATGTTGCTCACGAATCACGACCACACTTTCATTCATTACAACATTAAAAGATGTCATTGTTCCAATGGAATGATGGCTGTTGCCGAATGTGGTTAGGAATTGTCAAATCTTATGCGTAAGTGCATTTTTACAGCAACACGCAAAACGATTTCTTGCTTGCAGCCACTTTACATGCTTTTCTCTATTTACAAAGACCATTAAAGGCTCATAAAAGAGCTACGTTAAAGATGAACAAGCAAATTATATCAAAATGTGCACTATATTACTGTGAGCGCGATGACTTTTCGGTGATATGAGGACGCGAAAGGAGGCATTGAAATAAACAAGGTAAGGAGGGAGATACGAATTAATATGAAGAACGAGTTATCGAGTCATCTCATTCCGTCGAGTCGTGGCTGACTTCTGCTGACATTCATGATCAGATTTCTCAAAACATCCCGATCCTGCACTGATTCCCAAAGCTCGATGAGAGACAGCGTAGTTGTGGCCTTTACCTCATCCATCAAGTTCTCAGATGAGGTTTTTCTTCTTCCTCTTCTTGCCTCAACAATACCTGGCATGGTTGAAAAAAAGAGAGATGTATTAAAAGAAAAAAAAAAGAAGAAATTGGCAACATAGCAAAAAAGACAAGAGCATGCAGGGTGGCGATCATATTGATTAAAAGCACTAACCCGCCGGAAACAATGATCCACAAGGATGTGGAAGAATTAGTAATGTGGGATGATGAGCGTTTGGTAAGGAAATCAGGAGGGGCTGCTGATGCAAACAATCGCCATGGGAGGACCACTCAAAAATGGTCTCCAAAAGCTGCATCAGAGAGATTGTAGAACAGTTACCAATGGTCGTAAAATGACATTTTATTCCTTATTTATTTCCCCACAATGATTCATTTTCATTTTCAAAAAAAAAAGAAGCTCGGTTTGGTGCCTGAGAGATAATTAGCCCAGTTTGATCTGAATATTTTACAGAGAGTTCTCATTGTTTGACATTCTTAGTAGGACTAACTCATCTCGAGAAGCCTTTAATGAAACACCATTTCTCTGCGTTAACACATTAATATGAAAAGATTTGCATAATATGAAAGTTTGTGACGTTGAAGCATTTTACCCTTGAACTTTGAGATGAAATTATTTTTCACTTCATGTAATGTTTTCCCCAAAGTTATTCTGGAGCTTGCCGTCGTTAAATATATTTTTTAACAACTTTAAGCTTCAAATTATATTTTTTATGTGTTTGGTTTAACATTTTTGTGCTTGTTCATGTAAATTCATGACATATTCATCTGATTATATCATAACAATGAAGGCTATTTCTTCAAAACGCCATATTTCTTGTTAAAATATGAAGTTGTTGGTGAATTCATCAGTATACAATGGGAGATTTTTCATGGATACACATGTATCATGGATGCATTTGTAAAGTTATAATAAAAAATACACGATAAACAATCATGATTTGGAAATGGCATTAAAGCCGAAACTTGAATAGGAGCATTTATTTAATAAAAAAACTCCAATATTCAACATTCTCACTGTGGTTCAAGACATGCTAACACAAACACACACACACACACACACACACACACACACACACACACACACACACACACACACACACACACACACACACACACACACACACACACACACACATATGTGTGTGATGACACATTGAATAAGCATACAAACCGTGTTTCCCAATTGTCTCGGGTCACTCACCTCATTTGATTTTTCATTCAGTTATTTTCATTTATTTATATTTTCATTCACAGATGCTTTCTGATGGTTCGGTGATTTTTCCCAGTGCATTGGCTTCAATGTCTGTCAGCACACAAAATTACCGTGCTTCCCCATTGTCTCGGGTCGATCACTTGCATTTTTTCATTTATTTTATTTTATTTTATTTTTAATTTAGTTATATTTTCATTAATGGATGTTGTCCAATGATTTGGGAAAAAAAATGTCCAGTGTACTGGCTTCATTGGCCATTGGCACACAAAATTTCAGCTTTCTACTTCACCCGCAAGGCACCAATCTTTAATATCAGTCAGTCCAACAGTCAGTCAGTGGTGAGAAAGAGCTTTGCAATATATATATATATATATATATATATATATATATATATATATATATATATATATATATATATATATATATATATATATATATATATATATATATATATATATGTATATATATATATATATATATATATATATATATATATATATATATATATATATATATATATATATATATGTGTGTAGTTTAAGATTTGGGCATTTGGGATTTCACATGTTTTAAGAAGAAGAAGGCGCTTCCAACCAAATGTAAAAAACAAGAAAAAGAGAAATCAGACATTGCAAACCCTCACCAGGACTGCTTTTGTGGGGTGTATTTTGTGTGGTGTTTGTGTGCTGGTGTGTTACGTAATAAATAAGAGACATAATTAGAACTGCCACTTTATAACTGCTGGCAGTGATGACTGGGTACCAAGATGTCCCGTTTTGATGAAACCCTGCTTTGATGAGACATCTGACCCTGACCCATGCCATTTTAAAATTATTATTCAATTGAATTTAGAACGGGATTGAAATATATTCAATTCAAATCAAATGGAAGACCAAACAGGTACAATCCTGCATTGGAGTCCTCAAAAGGAACCTAAACAAGGAAAAGCAAAGATGAAGTCATCAGGAGTAACCTGGATAGGATTTGAGTTTCAGCTGCTACTCCTCTACCCTCAAACCCATCCAGGCACAGCCAAGGAACCTTATTTTTAAAATAAGAAAAATAAAAAAGAACCTATATCAAAAAATTTCATCATTCTGGCTACCCGACCATGCATTCAACCAAGTTGAAATTCAAAACATGTATTCCTCATCACCACTAGATCATAATTGTGAGGTTTCACTTCGATTGATTATGCAGTTCCAGAAAAGACATTATTTAATATTTTTTTCTTCAATCCAATATGGCTGCCAACCCATGTGACCTATCAATTATTCCTTTACAAACTTGTACACCCATGGCTTGGGGAACATTTCTGTGAAGTTTCGCTTCGATTTGTCCATCCGTTCTGGAGAAGAAGATTTTTATGGGTTTTAGGGTAAATCCAATATGGCTGTCGAACCATGTGACTGAAGACATCATATGTGTGAACTTTTTGTTCCTCATGTATAAGCAGTCATACTTATAAAGTTTTTCCTCAATCTGTTCATCCACTGCAGAGAAGAAAATTTTTGAAGATTTTTTTTTTTATAAAACAATATGGCTGCCTAATCACATGACTGATGGCGTCATGAATTTTTTTTTCTGTGGACCATTTTATCCATAGATGACCCTCAAAAGTTTTAATACTGATCAGACCTGGCTTTCTACATATGCAGTTATGAAGTCATAAAAAGGCACCAATAAGATTATCAAAAAATCACACTTATTCCGCATGAGGAGTACTTACCAAATGCCAAGTTTCAATTTTTCTTTAGTGCGGTTTCAGAGATAGAGAGGTACAAAGTTTTTCCATTTTTCCAACATTGCTGCTACACCACGTGATCGATGACGTCATAATTAAGATTAAAACATTCTACATGAATATTCGCATCTACAGTGAAATTTCGTCTTAATCCGACAAGCAGTTGCAGAGAAAAACATGAAAGCAAAAATACTCCATTTCTCCACAGGAATCCACGGAATTATTTAAGATTATTTTATCAAACTCATAAAACCGTAATATTCGGCCATCCACAAACGATCTTTACACCATCCAACGGCTTAGCGAGTCAGGCATGCGACGATAAGCTTTATGGGGATGAAAAATGACTTTTAAACACCATCTTTATCGAAAACACAACGCGGCCTACAACCAGGTAAGGCATTCTGCGCCATGGGCGCTAACACTGAAATTTTTAAAACAGCCGTAACTCGACGAATTGACACACAAATTCCGCCGAACTGACCTCGATCTTCCGAACTCACGCTCCGTCAACAATACCTGTGGTAACTTTTCTCTCCGTTATCATGTTTTAGATGTTTGACCTCACTGTGACCTTGACCTTTGACCGATTTTGACCAAAATCTAAGCAGCGTTTGCCACCACCCTCCTGAATCACGTGGTGTAATTTGACATTGGTAGCTGCTTCCGTTCTTGAGTTATCATGTTTTGGATGTTTGACCTCACTGTGACCTTGGCCTTGAATCGATTTTGACCAAAATCTCATCAGCGCTAGCCATCACCCTTCTGAATCACGTGGTGTAATTTGACATTGGCAGCTTCTTCCGTTCTCGAGTTATCATGCCTACAAACAAACACAGAAACACACAAACACACAAACAGATGACGGAAGTCATCAATATACTTACGAAATGTTTAGATTTCATCAGTAACAAGCAGTCATAGACTGGTACTTACGAAATCGTCAACTTGACCTCTGACCTTGTCTAATAAAATCTGTCTCGAAAGAAGGTAGCGATGCAAACTAGAAGTTTATATGATGATTCTGTACCAAACCATCAAAAATCGAATGTTTGACCTCACCGTGACCTTGACCTTTGACCGATTTTGACCAAAATCTAAGCAGCGCTTGCCACCACCCTCCTGAATCACGTGGTGTAATTTTACATTGGTATCAGCTTCTGTTCTCGAGTTATCATGCCTACAAACAAACACACAAACAGAGGACGGAAGTAATCAATATACTTACGAAATCTAAAGATTTCTTAAGTAACTAACACAAACAAATGGACCCAAACGCAACACCCTCTCCTTCGGCAAGGGTAATTAGATCAACTCCGCCAATTTGAGCACAAAAAGCAAGAGCAGACCCCGTCTGGGGTGACATTTCACCAGCTTCACAGCCGGCTTCCTCGGGCACAAGGGACTTTAATCGTTTGCTGTGTAGGTTTTGACCACATGGATGATCTGACCAGATTCTTAATCACCAGACTCTCTCCTGCTTCCCCAATGTCTCTGCTCTTGTCTGAGTTTGAAATATTTTCTCTCTCCATTTGTGTTCAATCTCATATAATATTTCTGTATTTTTAATGAATGCACTGACAAAAGTTTGTTTTTTTTCTTTCGGAATGGTCAGCATTCTTCTCTTGCATGAAAATTAATGAAAAGACACTTAAAGAATAATGGCTAATCAACCATTTGCATCCAAGGCGAGTAATAGATCCAAAGCTCCATTGCATATGATGAACATTTTCCCCCAAATCTCCTTGATAATTCGACTTACAAGCTGTATGTTGCATTGTTTAGTTCAAAGAGATTTTTTTTTTCCATTGGTTCTCACAATAACTAAAATATTACGTTGTTTTTCTTTAGTTATATCTGCTTGGACTCAGCCACATCTTCTTCCATTAACTTATCCAAACTCTCCCTGTTACAGTTACCTTCTTCTATACTGGTAGGTAAGCCTGGTATTCACTTAACAGGTAAGGTGGCTGGCTTAAGGTCTTAGGTTTCTGAGTTTGAGCCCCTGTAGAGCCATTGAAATAACACCAGGTAGGTTGACTCAGTCCATCATTCTTCCAAGGTCAGCAAAATGAGTATCAATCCTTCTGAGGTTGACAAAATGAGTACCAGCTTAATTACTTAGGTGATAAGTCGTTTTGAGTATCCAGTGTTGGAGTTGTGACCCATCGAGGACTGTGCTCCTTAGCCAAATTAAACTGCCTTGGCAGCCCTATATGCATATAATAATGATGTGAAAGGAATGGTTATTTTTTATTATTATTATTATACTTGTTACTTTGATTCTTCTATCCCTTACATCCTGTTTCGATTCGACATTTTGTTTTTCTGTCACTTTCTGTCTTTCCACAATAGTAGGAGATCACATGTTATATGTCCTTGATGCCTGGGAGTGCACACTTCCACTTTAACCAGACTCTGGTGCAATGCTTCGAGCATCCACTCCGAGTCAGGGAGGTCAGAGGTTCAAACTAACGGCAGAGTCATACCAAAAGGTTTAAATGGTATGTGCTGCAACCTTGCTTGATGCTCAGCATTTAAAAAGGATAAAACATGGACAAACAACCATAGGTTGACAACCATTGGCAGGCTTTGATGGGCCTAATGGCCCCTTGAGTTTCCTTTCAAGGAACTCATGTAACATTCCACCATGTCTTTCTCGATGTACAACAGGGCGTACAACTCAATTTATAGAATGGATCACTTTCGACCAAACCACTCATGGCAAAATTCCAAGTACAACTGTACAATCCAGGGTGTCTCGGAAGTCCGGACTCATCATCCAACTAAAATACACAATTTTGTCTCAGTCTGTCTGTCTGTCTGTCTTTTTTGACCACGATACATTCGGTCGTTACTTATCCAATCTCAAACAAACTTGACAGGAGGACTAAGGGTCACTTGATGGAGGTTGGAGAGACTTCATTTGTCCCCCTCTCCAAGGGGGTTTTCTGCCTTGGAGAGATCATTGATAAGGTGTATATTTGTGTTAAAACAGCTAATCGTGGTGTTTTTCCAAGGCTTTAAAAGCCGATCTTTGAAATCGGATTCCATATTTGATGATTGGATCTCAAGGTCTCAACAATTATGCCAAAATTTAGAGTGAAATCAGAATTTTTTAGGAAAAAGTGATTTTTTTTTCTAACTCGATATAATTAAATAATAGGCTTTGTGGGACATGAGGTTAAATGGCTCCAAACAGAAGTGTTATACAGTATTCATAATAATCGCCATGACTTCCCTATAAGTTTTCTCTTCAGCATGAAAAAACCAAAAGTGAATGTTGAAAGTACCATCAAATGTCGAAAGGTTGCAGCCCATCGGTGCCACAGGCTTTCTGTGACACAGTTTGTGTTAGTGGGGCAGATAACAGCAATTTTTGAGAGGAATCGTGCAAATGATGATACAAGCATCAAATTTGGCACATTTGTTCCCCAGGGGATTCTAATCAATTCTGCCTGATTGGCCATTTGAAAATCCAAATTTTGAAAAATTCAAAAAAAAAAATTCTAAAAAGTCAAGATCACGAATCAATGTTGGATGGTGGCTGAGATTGGTGAATGTTTCAGAAACATCATCAAAGACGTTCCAAGTCTGCCATGCAGTTTTCTTCCCTTTACCGCGGAAGGCAGACACAGCGTCACATCCAGTGAACGCATGGAAGTATGGGATCCCTCTAGCTTTCTCAGGCCCTATTACAGAAACTACCTCATGGACTGGAATCCATCGTGCCTTGGCTCCTTGGCCAAAGGCAATCCACATGTTCTCAAGACCTAGTTCCTGTAAGGATGGCAGTACAGATATTGCTATGACTAGTACGTCCGTGTTATTAGCCTTAATGATAATGGACTTGCTACCATCCGTCTTTGCATGCCTGGCGTGTACAAATATTTGAGTGTCAGCTTCTTCATGCAAACATGGAGACACAGCATCCAGTGACTTCCTTGTGTTGCTAATGGCATCTTCTCCTTTTGTGACAATGACTGTGCTTGTCGTCTGTGCTTCACACATCTTTTCCGCAAGGAAGTGAAACAGCTCAGTCTTGTTGCTGTCATCTCGAAGAAAGCTTCTCCAGTTACTTGGGGTCTGACTGGTTCCTGTCACTCTTCTTCTGATTCCTTGCCCCCTTTTCGACCTTGCCTCTGACTTCAGACTTGACTTCTTGTACACATCAAACACTACGTCCACCCTCTCGTACCTGGCACCATAGGATTCCAACTTTGGGATGATGTCTTCTTTAGCATAGTCATCAACTATCTTTGAAGTACGTGGAGGTAGGGCGTTGATAAGTGCTGAGCCATCAATGATGACTGCATCTCCCCTTGGTTCTCTGTCTGGGATGTTCCCTTGTGCTTCAAGAATTTCAGCCAGCTGTGACTTTAAATTTTTTTGAAAAAACTTTTTTTTTTCAATTTTTTCAAAATTTGGATTTTCAAATGGCCAATCGGGCAGATTTGATCAGAAAGCCCTGCAGAACAGAAATGCCAAATCTGATGCTTGTATCATAATTTGCACGATATTTCTACTATCTACTACACAATGTAGGCCCCAGGCTTCAAACCTTCCAGCCTGTAATATAATTCCTGCCTGGCCAAGTATAATTGGAATCTAACCAAGCATGATGTATTATCATGATGTATTATCATCATATACATGATGTATTATCCAATATGCACATAATCAATAGCCATGTGTTTTGGTTTCCATACATAACCCGAGTTATTTTTATTTCGACTTATCGAGCAATCAAGCCAGTGTTCTGTGCTGACACACCATCCATGTTTTTTATTATTATTATTATTATTATTATTATTATTATTATTATTATTTCGGAAGCAAACGAGGGTGTAAAATTGGCAAGAATGGCTAACTCCCACTTCTTGAATAATTTTTCTCAACGATTATTTGGCGCTTTTCACAACCACTGAAAGAACATTTTCAGATCTAGTTCCATCTATAGAGGAGTCAGGATGACCAGGATGAGGTTTCTCCACAATGCTTCAGGGCAATTTCAATCGTTGTAACAATTTACTGATGAATCGATGACTTGGCTTTGGCTTATCAGGGTGTTTTTCACGGAATAATAAAATAACAAACAAAGCCCTGTGGCTTTTTTCCAGAAACATGTAGCAACACAAGTTCCACCTTCTCTTTCGTTACGTAATTTTTGAATGGCTCCAAAGCAGAATATCAGTTTCGCTTTTCTTCATTCCCACCCTCCCTGTTTATGTCGATGTATTACTCATTTTGTCATGATCAGAAAATATGGTCAAGATGATGCATGATCATTATGCACTAATTCAAGAATTATAGATAACTGGACAACTGTGACAGTTGAAGTTATTTTTAAAAAACACGAAATTTTAATATTATTTTGTGGTCAAACTTTAACTTGAAGAAAATTTGAGCATTTACCTTCGGAGTCATCGTTTAACGAAGCACGCGTCTAAACACAATTGTATTTATTAATGAACACGGAAGTATTAGATCAAAATGGCGGTTTATTTTATGCTTAAAAATAAATCGTTCTTTGTCTATACTAAATGTTTGAGATTTTTAAATAAATAATTTCAAGAAACAAGCTCAAATGAGCTAAGATCCTCGTCCTCTGAATGATGACGTCATAAAAACGAATATGACGTCATTGTGATGTATCAGGTTTGCAATAAATTATCTGTGCTAATGCCCGGCTTGATTCCCGCAAAACAAAATTCAAACAGCTTGCCTAGTTTCTGAGATAATGGTATAGGCCCATTTCCATTAGCGACGATATTATGACGTCAACTTTGTTTCTAGGAAGAATTTCCAAAATCGGAGATGGTTACTGCCTGCCCGTGGGCTTTCTGCATATACATGGCAAGTTTCACGCAGATCCGATGAAAACTCTGGGGTGTGAAACAAAACATGTCAAAAAATAGGAATGACGTCATAAAAATTGATATGACGTCATAGTGATGTATCATATGTGCGGTAATTCATCTCTGCTAATGCCCTGTTCGATTCCCACAAACAGAATTCAAAAAGCTTGCCTAGTTTCGGAGATAATTTTTAGGCGATTTCCATTAGCGGAGATATTTTGACGTCATAACTTTTTTTCTGGGAGGAATTTTCAAAATCGGAGATGGTTTACTGTCTGTGCAGGGAATTTTTACATATATACGTCAAGTTTCAGGAAGTTTCGATGAAAACTGTTGGCTGTGAAACAAAAAGTCCACAAGAACAACAACGTGAGTAAGACTTAGAGATCCTCCACGAGGATCTAAAAATACATATCATGATATCTCAAAAAGTTGTGGATGACTTTTCACAAGAACAAGTGGATTAGATTTTGGTTCAGATTCAGATCATCAGTGGGATACAAAACGTAAACTGTTCAGCATGGCAGAGGTACGAGCTCCACTTTGTTCTGTTTTGCTCAGTGTCACTCTATGAGTGATTTTACATTTGTCTGTTTGTTTGTTTGTTTGTTTGTTTGTCTGCACAGAACTTTCATCTTTTTCTCCGCAACTGCCTGTCGGATTGAGACGAAATTTTCAACATAGGAGTGACTACTCATGTACAATGTTTTTGTTGATAATTATGCCATCATCGTTTCTGTGGTGTGGCAGCCATGTTGGAGAAATGGGAAAAGTTTGCACCCCTGTATCTCTGAAACCGCACCAAAGAAAAAATTGAAACTTGGCACATGGCAAGTACTCCTCATGGGGAATGTGTGATTGTTTTTTTATTTTAAGACATCATAGGTGGCTTCGTTGTGATGTCATAATTGCATGTCTAGAACACTACATCTGATGAGTATGAAAAATGTTGAGGGCCATCGAGAGATAAAATTGTCACAGAAAATAATTTGAATGGCATCGTTGGTCACGTGATTCAGCAGCCATATTGTTAAAAAACAAAAACCTTCAAAAATCTTCTCTGAAGTGGCTGAAAAGATTGAGGTGTAACATCACACGTATGACTGCCTATCTATGAGGAACAAAACTATCACACATATGACGTCATATGTCACACGGTTTGACAGCCATCTTGGATTTACCCGAAAACCTATAAAAATTCTTCTTCTCCAGAACAGCTGGACTGACCGAGGGGAAACCTCAGAGAACTGTTCACCAAGCCTTGGGGATACCAGGGTATTCACGAATAATTGATGTCACATGGTCTGGCAGCCATTTTAGATTGAGCAGAAACTTTTAAAAAGCTCTTTCTCTTGAACCACTTAAACAATTGAAGTGAAACTTCACAATTAAGATCTAATAATGATGGGAAATAAATGTTTTAAATATCAACTTGATTGGCCACATGGTCAGGCAGCATGGCCTATTTTTTTTGTTTTTTTTTTTGTTTTTGATTAACGCTCACTTGGCTGCGTCTGGATGCGTTTGAGGGTAGAGGAGTAACAGCTGAAAACCAATCCGATGCAGGTTCCTCCTGATGAGTTCATCCTTTATTTTTGCTTGTTCGGGTTCCTTCTGATTACTCCAATGCAGGACTGTACCGATTTGGTCTTCCATTTGATTTGAATTGAATTTATTTTAACCCCATTCTAAATTCAGTTTAATAATAATAAACGTCTTGAGTCAGGGTCAAGCGTCCGATCAAAGCGTATTTGGATCAAAGTGGGACATCTTAGTACCCAGTCATCACTGCCAGCAGTTATAAAGTGGCAGTTCTAATTATGTCTCTTATTAATTACGCAACACACCAGTACACAAACACCACACAAAACAAGTCCTGCCAAGGGTCTGCAATCTCTGATTGCTCTTTTTCTTGTTATAGATGTCCTTGTTAAGGGTTCAGTGAGTCTCTAGGAGAACCAGCATTTCTGTGCACAGGATGATTCAACACCTTGTGCCATGAGAAAGTTTAAGCAACATTGTGCAAATGAATGAGAAAACGAAAAAATATATGGTTCACAAGGCATCTGGACCACCATGTATCCTCACTATAATTCACGGAACAGTGTGGGTTTGTGTATCCGTGTGAGTGTGTGTGTGTGTGTGTGTGTGTGTTTGTGTGTGTCTGTTTTTCGTGCGACTCCTCCATGCTACTCCTCTGATAGTTCTGGTCTGATTACATCCAGACTTGCTACATCAGATCAACATGACCGCAATTTGTGCACAGGGTTGTTTTTGTCTTTGCTGGTGGTCTTCGGGGAGGGATACAAATTCCCTATGTAAAGCACTGCTCCAGGTGGGAGAGGGTATTACAAGCCCCCTCCCTTTGCAGTGCAGTCTTCCTTTCCCCACATTTTACAATGCTGTGAGGCATTTTAAGTGTCGCGGCGAGCGGTATTTTGGAGAGCTATTTTGAATTATACATTTCAATAGGGATAATATCATAACCCATCTGGCGACTCTTGAAGGGAGAGGGTGCTTCTTGTGTGTATATACATACATATATATATATATATATATATATATATATATATATATATATATATATATATAAAGCCAGTTCATTTTGGACGATGCATGTTTATATGTATGTAAGGACCATCGACGAACTTCCTTCCCCCCAATGGTTGGACAGCTGGCCCGACTCTACCGACAATTGTCACCTGAAAAAAACACATACATCTGCCATTTTGTCAAGGTCACAGTACCCATTGGCCTCAGGCTTCAGGACTCTGTTGTCAGTCCATAGGTCAGTGCAATTGGAATTATCCAAGCAACATAACCAGGATGTGTTATTTATGCACATACAGTGCCGAAAGAAACTCCACACCCCATTTCAAAGTTTTCACTTTTTGTTGCTTTATAACCTGGAATTAAATTGCATTAAATAAGACTTTTTCCACCTTTATTTTCACATCATAACCGACAACTTCGAATTAAAAAAACAGATTCTGCAAATTTCAGAAAATTCATTAAAAATACAAAACGAGAATATCTTGGTTGGATAAGTGTCCACTCGGGTGTTCCAAAAAAATGAAAGTTTGATTTTTGCTGCTCCCCGATTTTGCCTTTGTTCCAATACCCCATAAGAACTTATAGGTCAAAAATGAACAAAATTCCATGATATCTAGGGGTTCTTCAAGTTGGCACAATTATGTCCATTATGGAGTTGGCATTTTGCACTGCAATGTCAAAAAGCTCATCTGGGTCTCCTTGGAAAACTCTTCTTTCATCCTATACGACTGCTGTGGTTTTTGACGATTCTTTTTCAGCTCTTGATATAGATGGTAAAGCTTCATCACCCTTTCCTGACATTTGGCCAGTCGCTGGATGGGAATTCCTTTTCCCAAAATGCCAAAACAGTCTCAATGGTCCGTTTTGCACTTTCCTTGATAGTACTTCCATGCTCCGTGTGGTGGTATAAGAAATTTCAAAGAACTGCTCCGTTAGTTGGCAAGCAAACACAGTGAATATCTGCTGTAGGTTTGCCAACCAACCATACTGACAAAGAACTCCTTGTGGTGCTTGCAGTTGCCATGACACAATCTGAAAAAGGAAGATATGTAAATTCCAATGAAAATATCAAACAACCATATTAATTGTGAAGTGTACTGCATTGTGCACATTCGACGGGAAGTTGTCAGTTACAGTTTGGCAAATTTCAACAATATTTTGCCAACTTGAGGAACCCCTAAACATCTTCCAATCTGCTTCATCTTTGGTGTGTTTGTTTCGACTGTCAAATGGAATAAAGGCACACCCAGGGAGCTTGAATATTCATACTTTTATTTTTTACCCCCTATTATGAAGCACCCTCGTGTCCACCCTCCCTGAGTTAATACTTGGTGGAAGCATCTTTGACAGCAATTAGAGCTGTGAGTGTTGAGACAGGTCTCTACCAACTTTGCACACCTTGATTGGGCAATATTTGCCCATTCTTCTGTACAAAACTGTGGTGTGTTGATGGACATCAATCTTCAAGTCATGCCACAGATTTTCGATTGGATTTAGGTTGTGGCTCTGACTGGGCCACTCAAGGACATTTCTCTTTTTGTTCCTTAGCCACTCCAATGTAGCATTGTCTGTGTGCTTCAGGTCATTGTCATGCTGAAAGGTGAACTTCCATCCCAATTTCAGCTTTCTCGCAGAGGGGCAGCAGGTTTTCCTCTTGTATTTTTCTGTATTTTGCTCCATCCATTTTCCCTTCTATCCTGACAAGTGCCCCAGTCCCTGTTGTTGATAAACATCCCAATAACATGATGCTGCCACCACCATGCTTCACAGTAGGGATGGTGTTCTTTGGCTGATGTGCTGTGTTGAATTTGCACCAAATGTAACATTTTGCATTTCGGCCAAAAAGTTCCATCTTGATTTCATCAGACCACAAAACGTTTTGCCACATGGATTCATAATCTCCAGTGTTTTTTTGCATATCTCAAGCAGGACCTGGTATATCTTGTATTGCCTGGTGTTGGCCTAATGGTTGGGGTGGTGGGCTTGAAATCTGAGGATTCTGACTTCAAATCCCACTCAGCTATTGAATTAATACCAGGTGGGGTTAACTCTACCTATCATCCTTCCGAAGTCGGCAAAATGAGTACCAGCATGCTGGTATACTGTCGGAGTGGCGACCTGCCCAGGATTATATCCAAATAGCCAAGGAGACTGCTTAGGCAACACCAACGCTCTGCACAGAGTATGCTCCCACTGGATGGATGGAAACAGAACTCAAGGTGGGGTATTTTGAGCTATGGCTTCCGTTTTTGTCTCCCGTCCGTACAGGCCAGACATGTGGAGTGCTTGGGATATTATTGTCACATGCACACAGTTACCTTTCTTTACTATAAATGCCTGTCACTCTCTCTAAGTTGTCATTGGCCTCTTGGTTGCCTCTCCGATCAGTCTCCTCCTTGCTTGCCCATCAAGTTTGGAGAGATGGCTTGATCGAGGCAGGATCTCAGAGGTACCATATGCCTTTCACTTCTTAATGATTGTCTTGACTGTGCTCCAAGGGATGTTCAAGGCCTTTGAAATATTTCATACCCATCTGCTGATCTGAACCTTTCCATATACTTTATCCCAGAGGTCTTTTGAAAGCTCGTTGGTGCTCATGGTCGAGTCATTGCTGTGAAATGCACTACCCAGTCGAGGAAACCTCCAGGAACAGCTGATTTTATTCTGAAATAATCAATCACTGCAATTTAACACAGGTGGAGACCAATTAACTTGGTGTGTGATTTTGAAGATGATTGGTTACACCTGAGCTAATTTACAATTGCTATTATAAGAGGGCTGATATCTTGTTTGATAAGGCATGTTTTTGCTTCATGTGTGCAACCCGAGTTATTTTTTATTAATTTTGAGAGTGATTAAGGCAGCGGTCTGTTGGCTATACACTGCCCAAATAAGGTTGTTTTTTTTTGTAAACATTGTTGAGGTTTGTATGAGAGCTAAGACATATAACACACAACAAGGGGGCAGGAGACAATAGGGATGGGAGAGGGAAGAACAAAACAGTGGGGAACAGAAATATTAGGAGATCTGTGGAAGAGAGAGGGATGGGATGAGGTACACGGCGTAAACAAGATGGACACTTTCAGGTTGGTCCTTACACGACAGGGAACTTTTGGGAAGGAAAGAAAGCAGGGAATTTGAAGGAGGTGGGTTTGGGGGTGGATTAATGGGGATATAAAAGATTGTGGTTTTGGATGGGGGAAGATAAAAGAAGGTGGTGAACAGCTGTTTTGAAGACCTGGAGGGAAGAGTGGGATTGAGGAGAGTGTGAGAATTTGTTCCAAAAGTGGGGAAAAACTGGAGAGGAGACAGTAGAAGACATAAATACCATCAACCTGCCTGCAGTGAGAGTGTGAGAGGCCCAAAGACTCAGCCTCACGGCGGGAGATACGAATGATCCCAAATGCCTTGGTTTCCACAGCGTGAAGCTGAGAAAGGTGAGAGGCAGGAGCACCAGCACTGAGGGGAGAGCAGTGCTCCATCAGGCTGTGGGCAAAAGCTTTGTTTGTGGTCAGGAGCTCAGGTGGGCCGAGGAAGGACTTTGCATGATGGAGAATGCCCAGTTGGTCACTGGCTTTGGAAGCCAGTTTGGATGAGCAATTTTTGAAATAAATTAAGGTTTTTAATTTATTTTATGTAATTTCCCTTTTAGCCTGAGTTTTCAAAGCTGAATAATGTGAAAATACAGACGGGTCATCCATCATTTTGACAGGCTTTTCTGCCAGTGACTTCCATAAACAGCATGAGCTCAAACATATAACCCACCTAGCTTTCCGGCGGTTATGTTTGCATGATGGAAATTGGTGCACAATGCATTTCGCTCATCTCGTGCGCTTGCCTCACTGAGTGTGTTCTGTTGGGATTCGTGGGTTTATTTGGGTACGGGGTAGGATTCTTGCGTGGCCGAACTGCCGCTGTTCAGACCATGCAGGAGAAGCAACTCGGAGGAGCATTCCACACCCCAGGGTTGTGGCGTTTTGTTTCCTGGAAAGAGGATAATGACATGAGGGGCATTCATTAGCAAATCACCCCACCAGCATGGCAGTACAAACAAGCCCCCGCTGTCAGCCTTGAAAATGCCACAGCCCGGGTTGGTGTTTAACCAACGTCGAAATGCTCTGCTCTCCTTTACCGCAACACCCCCCAAGCTGTAACGGGCCTGAGGGTCCGCCCGGGGGTGAGCTGCCTGCCGAGCTCGCAGGCGCATAACGAGGCAGCAGGGCACCACGGTTGCGCCGATTATCGGAGCGAACGGGGCGGCTGTAGCACGGCCGCCTTTGTCACAATACTCTATAATTGTTAGCAAAGAGGTTTGAAGATGGGCCTTTAAAATGCCGTCTTTGCTCGTGGCATGCTTGCGAGGCCATGAGCACCAACAGCGATTCGTGGATGGATGAAGATCAGAAGTTTAAGTATTTTTTTTTTATTTCATACTGACTGCTGGTAATACATTTTTGAGACATTAAAAAAGCCACTCAAGCTGTTTGGGTCATCAGGGTAAGATGAACTTTTTGGAGATCAACGCAAAGCGCCCCAGGTAGCGCACACCTGTTAAAAATGCGCACGAATGAGAAATTTTGTCAACTTCAATGCAGGGTGAGAAATATCGAATGTTCTCTTTTTTAAAAAAACAAAAACGGCTTCACTGTATGTGTGAGCAAATTCCATCAGAATATTCCTGAAATTTACTCTTACTTACATAAAGTATAACTTTTTGTCTTGTTGAAGATTCACCCTATAGCTAACCGTCTATAAATGGTTATTAAAAATGCTACAAATTCCACCTTTATCATGGGAAGCTTCCAACATTACTGCAGTGGGTAAGGCATCCGCCTTGTCAACCACTTATCAGTAATTGCAAGGCGCTCTGATTCACAGATAGTCATGTTGCAAATGAATGTTGGGCCAAGGGCAGAGAGCATTGGGTAGCTGGTTATAAAGGATGAAGTATCACTGGGTATATGGTTGCCCACGTGAGAATTTGAAGGTATTAAAGGAGGAACCATGAAATTAGATGTATTCCAAAGCACTTGTATGATGATGGAGATTTTGTAAATTTCTATTTTTAATACAAAATCTGGGCTCATGGAGAGCAATGTGACAGAGGGTAAAAATGCCATGATTTATCGGGATGGGAGAAGATGTGGGATGGTGATGCATCACTCGCTCGAAGCCATGTTGAGAAGGATATGATTGAACCGTCTACGGAAGGCAGTTCGTCAAATAGGAAAAAAAAAAACAGGGGAACAAAGGAGTGGAAGTGAGGAAAACACTGGATTTTGGGAGATGAACCAGCTGGGGGTTTCCTGACGATTGTATGCATCTTGTAGAAGCTGGGGAGGGTAAGAGAAGTGACATAGCAGGTGGAGTTAGACCGAAGGAGAGGGGGTAAAAAAACAAAAAAGAGAGCCCACAGACCTGTCTGTGATGTCACAGCAACAGGTCCTGTGCTTCAGCCTCATGGCGAGAGATGCCATTGTTATTGAGAGCTTTATATTCCACAGAATTCAGGTCGAGATATATATATATATATATATATATATATATATATATATATATATATATATATATATATATATATGTATATATATATATATAATGCTGTGGTGCCAACATTTAGGGGAGAGCAGGACTTATTTGAGTGACAGACAAAGGCCTTTCAGACTGTGAGTAGTTTTGATGTTTCAAGGAAAATGACTTGGAATGCCAAAGGATGCTCAGTCTGCGGCTCACTTTGGAGGCCATCTCGGATAAGTGGTCAGCTCAAGAGAGGTCATAGCTGGTGGTGAGGCTCAGATGTTTAAGAGAATGAACCTCTCCCAGCGGCTCACCTTGGAAAGAGACAGGTGGGTTAGTTTGACGATCATCCTGGAGGGCCAAGGTGAGACAATGAGATTTTCCAGGATTGAAGGACGTGTTCCATTTATCAGACCGGCATCTAATCAATTTCACATCGGCAGACAGTGACGCAGATGTTGTCTACCTGTCAGTGGGATGTGGAACACTGTACGAGTAAATGTGAAGATGCAGATGCTCTGTGTGATTGATGAGCAAGACAAAAAAAAAAATATCAATACACCTCTCTATGAAAACCAGTCAAAGCAGAATAATAGGAATATTCAAAGAGGAAGAGAATTAAGGGGTCAGTCAAAAATCCTCAGGTTTTAAATATCATTGTAAAGAACTAACAGTATATATTCCTCGGGTATATTGTACGTTGTGTACAAAGATCCACAACTTCATTAAATTATTATTTAAAATTTAATCACATGGGTATTTTGTGCTGAGTTGCCTTTTTATTTCAATGTCCACCCAAAGTTGCCCTGAGGACATTAAGAATCGACTAAAACATGTTGACCAGTGTCACATGTAGACCAGGCAAGGCAAGGCAGACATAAAATCTCCTGCCTAAATGTCATTTATTGAGCCAGGCTGGTTATTTTCTGACAGACAATCCAATTAATTCCATTGAGGCCAGCTTAGTTTACAGGTACTTGGAATCTATTGCCTTAAAACAGCCTTTGTCTGTATTTGGATGTACTATCACCTGTCATGCCTGTGCAGTGTATTTACATATTTACATCTCCACTAATAAATGTCAGTGTGTGTGTGTGTGTGTGTGTGTGTGTGTGTGTGTGTGTGTGTGTGTGTGTGTGCCAGTGTGTGTCTCCTCCATAACTCCAGTACCATGAAGCCTAGCAGCTTGAAACGTTGCGTGCATACATTCATACCAAGGAAGCTCCAAGGAAGTGCAAGAGTGAAAATTGGGTGTTTGGGTTAATTAAAACACCCCTTTTGAAGATAATTAATGGCCATATTTAATTATATCCTTCATCAAGGCTCATCCTGGGGTCATCTCTCTCTCCCTCACTGGGGTCTTATTTTTTTGGCCTGTTCAACAATGACTTGTCTTGGAAAAGGTCGCAACGTTAAGAAATTGGCAATGTTGACTTTTTTTTTTTGAGGGGGTGTCCTTTACCGATCACCTTGCTATCACTGGCCAAGCCAGCCGTTCCTCATCAACCATTTCGTTGGAGTACTTGTTTGAGTGCTTAAGCCACTTGACAAGTGCCCTATTGCCGATAGCAGTATTACGCGCATTGTTTGTGTCCCAATCTGGAGGTCAGTTTGCTGTAAGCATGAAGAGGTACATACACAGAACACACAGACGTGGTATTGTTACGAATCTGGCAGCCATGAGCACTCAACATTCAGGTCCTTATAGAACAGTTATATCGGTAAGTGTGTGTTTATAGTTAGGGCCCCCTACCTGTGTCTAACGAGAATTACATGTGTGCGCTGCGGAGTCACGTTTACAACAACCCTCCTTCACTTCACTTCACACACCGACGCCATTGCCCACGTGCGTTCGGCCACGTACGTGGGCGAAGATTTCCATCGCCTCACACCGGGACTCTGCCCAGGAAGGCAGGGGCATGCCCCTTGTCCAATCACACCACAGAGGGCGACTTTCCCATGACACGCTGGCCAATGAGGGTTGAGATGGCCACAGAGGGTGACTTTCCCACGACACCCCGGTAAATGAGGGTAGAGATGGCCACAGAGGGTGACTTTCCCACGACACCCCGGCCAATGAGGGTAGAGATGGCCACAGAGGGTGATTTTCCCACGACACCCCGGCCAATGAGGGTAGAGATGGCCACAGAGGGCGACTTTCCCATGGCACCCCGGCCAATGAGGGTAGAGATGGCCACAGAGGGCGACTTTCCCACGGCACCCCGGCCAATGAGGGTGGAGACCGCCTCAGATGGCGATTTTCTCACCCCGGACAAGAAAGATATAAAGGAACGCCAGGCTGGGAGCGTGCGTGGTGGTCGTCAGCATCGTCTTGGTGGTCGTGGGTCTTGATGCTGACTGGTTCATCTGGTCCTGGGTCATCGTCGTCTCTGATATTCTCCTTGGTCTTGGTCGATTGGTGCCTGGCTGATTGGAGAGCGCCATACCTGGTGCTTGGAGCGGAATCATGTTGTGGGTTTGAGTCCCGCCAAGCTGGATTGTCGAAGACCACACGAGGTGGACAGGTCCAAGCACAGGCTCTGGTTGCCAGCTCACCTTTCCTCGAGCTGGAAGCCTTCAATAAAGACCCGACGGGGTCCATTTCTTTGTCGGCGTGAGGGCCCGTCTTCAAGTAGAATTGTGTAAGTGCTTTCTTTTGCTCATTGTACATTGCATTTCTTATAGTCGTGATAGCTTTGCTCTTGTGTGCTTCCCCTCCCCAATCATTGTAAGATAAATTTCCCTATTGTTGAATGTCCCAGCTTGTTCCCTGTCATTTCTTTCATTGGCTTAGCACGCTGTGTATTGAGAGATAGTGAGGGTAAATTGTTAATTTGGTCCGGCATGGCTCTGGTAACTCTGCTCGGTTACGCCGGATCAGTGTCGTTACCTGAGACTCAGATCGGACAGAGTTGGCCGAGGGTGTGGTTCCCCGGTAGTTAGACTGCATGGGTATTGAGGTATATTGAAATTAGGCAATTAACCCTATCCCATGCGGTCGAATTATTGGCGATTCACGGTCCTGTAAGGGACTTTCAACTCGGACTTATCCAAGGGTAACGATCTGAATTCCGGGTATTCGGTAGAGCCGTCTCTACTGCTCCATCTAGCGGTCATGCTCGCCACCGAAACTCGGCCCCCACAACAGTATAAATGTGTAGATTTGTATTTGTAAAGGGATCTTTGCATGGGTGTGTGTGTGTGTGTGTGTGTGTGTGTGTGTGTGTGTGTGTGTGTGTGTGTGTGTGTGCGTGCGTGCGTGCGTGCGCGTGTGCGTGTGCGGGCCCGCCTGCCCGTGCATCCATGCATGCCTGGTTAAGTGTGTGCGTGTGCGTGTGCGTGTGTGTGTGTGTGTGTGTGTGTGTGTGTGTGTGTGTGTGGGGGGGGGGGGTGCACGTGCATGCATACATGCATGCTTGGTTAAGTGTGTATGTTGAGTAGGATTCGTGAGTGCGCGGACTGAACTTGCAATCAAGCCCATGGTGCGTGGTCCCGTGGTGGAGGTTTCAACTTTTAACCTCAGCAGCATCCTCCTTTGTCCTTTCTCCTGGTGGCTGTTTCTAAAGCATCTGGTAATCGGATTTGCTTTACAAAGGTTTTATGGTTTCTCTTTGTGAGTTTAAAAGCAAAACATATGTGATAACACCTGATTTCTGAGCCATTTGCCGTGTTAACATGTTTTTTTAGCTCGCCTGTTCGAAGAACAGAGAGCTATAGCGATTCCCCCGGCGTGAGCATGAGCGTGAAAATGTTAAAGTTTTTGGTGCAAGTTATTTCCTTTGTAATGTTTTTATCGACCACACTATTTTTTACTGATTACAATATACAAATACATATAATGCTTTAAAATTATTTGGATCAGACTTCACGGCAATGCTTCATAAAAAAATATTATTAGACTAGTTAAATTACACAGCCAAACTAGAGGGGGAGCACTCGGGAGTGCAAAACCTCCGCTGCCAATACTGCTGGGTCACTCAAGTGAACCTTATATCTTATTCATTAAATATGTCAACAGTGCTGACAGAGTTATAGTTCTTTTCTCCAACATTTTTTTTTTTGGGGTGGGGGGGGGGGGTTGGAAATCACTTAAAACATGTAAAAATGCAAAAAATAAAAAATAAAAAATCGAAATTTTGTTGAAAAAAGTTGCAAAATTTTTTTTTTCCTCTAACAATTTTTTTGGGGGGGTTGGAAATCACGTAAAACATGTAGAAATGCAAAAAAAAATTTTTTTTTTTTTGGGGGGGTATTTTTTTGGGGGGCAGTTGGAAATCACTTAAAACATGTAAAAATGCAAAAAAAAACATTTTTTTCTCAAACAATTTTTTTGGGGGAGGGGTTGGAAATCACTTAAGATATGTAGAAATGCAAAAAAAAAAAATTTTTCTCTAACAATTTTTTTTTGGGGGGGGTAAGTGTGGGGGTTGGAAATAACTTAAAACATGTAGAAATGCAAAAAAAAATTCCTATTTTTTTGGGGGGGGTAACAATTTTTTTTTTTGGGGGGGGGTTGTAAATCACTGAAAACATGTAGAAATGCAAAAAAAAAAATTTCTCTAACAATTTTTTTTGGGGGGGTTGGAAATCACTTAAAACATGTATAATTGCAAAAAAAAAATTCTCTATTTTTTTTGGGGGGGGAGTAAAAAAAATTGGGGGGGGGTTGAAAATCACTTAAAACATGTATAAATGCAAAAAAAAATTCTCTGTTTTTTTGGGGGGGGAGTAAAAAAAAATTGGGGGGGGGTTGAAAATCACTTAAAACATGTATAAATGCAAAAAAAAAACATTTTTTTCTCTAACAATTTTATTTTTTTGGGGGGGGGGTGTGTTTCTGTGACCGCTGTTTCTCGACAACCACTGGTCTGATCTAATCGAAACTTTCCAGGTATATTGCTGGGGACCTGAGGATGTGCCTTTTCAAGGTTTGATATTAATCGGACAAGTGCTTCCCAAGTTATGGCCATTTATTTACCAACCAATGAAAGGACACGTTGCTGCGCAGGCCGGTGCGTGGCTGGCTGACGATGACGTCACGTGCCGTGCCGGTTACGATGGGGATCGATCGGTGCCTTCCTTACCGTGGGGTAGGAGTGGCAATGGTCAATGGCAGTGAATGTCATGGCAAGTAAAGACATGGAGATAAACTTGATTTTAATTTTGATTTTAATTAACTCTGTGTGTGTAAGTATCACAGCAGTTGTTACTTCAATGAAAGCGATAATTCGTGGAATACATGTGAACATTCCATAAGCCTGGTGTTGGCGCAGTGGTTAGGGCAGCGGCTTGGGATCCAAAAGGTCCTGAGTTCAAGCCCCGTTGGGCCATCTAAATTAATACCCCAGGGGGTTGACTCAGCCTGTCATCCTTCCGAGGTCGGATGGATGGATGGAGAATAGGTGTACCATATCCCTGTGTCGTAAGAGGCGAACAGGGTTGCGTCAGGAAGGGCATCCGGCGTAAAACATGTGCCAAATCACGATGCGGATCATACGGATGATCCGCTGTGGCGACCCCGAACGGGAGCAGCCGAAAGAAGAAGAAGAGATGTGAATATTCCATATGGGCACGCACCACTTCCTCATAGTGATGACACTGTATTCTAATAATTTCTCGATTTCTTATGCGCATTTATAGATAAACACAATACCCCAATCCAGTCATCGTTTACGAGAGTGAAGGAATGGCCTGTGTGGTTGTTTGAAAGTTTTATATTTTTTTTTGGAGGGGGGGGGGAGGGTTGCACGTAAGGCCACGCACGTACGGGCACGCACGTATGGGCACGTACGTACGGGCATGCGAGAGCGAAGGAACGGCCTGTATGGTTGTTTCTGGCTCGCGGTTTGAATTTTTTTTTGTTTTTTTTTACACGTACAGCCACGCGCATACGGGCACTTACTCGTATATATAAATATGTTAAATTATTCTGGCTGCCAGAACATGTGTCCGATCAGGATTAAATTTAATACATGCATTGCTTATCACCACTGGATCATAAATGTGAAGTTTCACAGCGATTGATTAAGTGGTTCCAGAGAAAACATTATTTAATATTTTTCTTCAATCCAATATGGCTGCCAAACAATGTGACATAACAATTATTCCTAAACAGATTTGTACACTCATGGCTTAGATAATATTTGTGTGAAATTTCCCCTCGATCTGTCCAGTCATTCTGGAGAAGAAAATTTATTATAGGCTTTAGGGTAAATCCAATATGGCTGCCAAAGCATGTGACCTATGATGTCATATGTGTGAACCTTTTGTTTCTCATGGAAAGTAGGTCATACGTGTGAAGTTTCGTCTTGATCTATTCAGCCTCTTCAGAGAAGAAGATTTTTCAAGTGTTTTTTCTTCCATAAAACAATATGGCTGCCGAATCACGTGACTGATGACATCATCATTTTGTTTTGTGGACCAATTTATTGCGAGATGACGCTAACAAATTTTCATACTGATCGAATGTAGCAATCTACATTTGCAATAAAGATGTCATAATGAAGGTGACGTGGATTTTTTTAACCCACCTTGTTGTGATCGTTGTCCTCCTGAAGGATTCTAACTGGCCGATTTTGGAATCCTATTTGACTTCAGACAGAGTTTAACGTTTGTCCGATTTGATTATAAAATCCTCCAAAAACCCTATCGACACTGATAAAACTGATCTCCACACAAGTCCTTCCTTGTGAAACAATTTATTTTCTAATTATACACCATACACTTCTCACCCTCGTACAATGAACTTAAGAATCCCCATTGATTGCAATATTATTTGGTTCTATTTCATTTATTCTTACTTTAGTTAACAGTTAGACCAACCTGATTCAATTCACTTCTACATTACATCAGAGAGTTTTATTCTAACTTGGTACTTGGTCAGTTCCAAGGAGTACAAGCCACTGAGATACTATACTTCCTCACGTGCTTGCACTGAAACAATTTACATTTCAAAGCATTTTATACTTTCATGAGAGAGAGAGGTTGGGGGATATTCACCCAGACTGTAGACGTGTCCTTTAGACAAAAAGCCACTTCGTACATTTTCTAAGCAAAGGTTCATTTATCAGCTCGGTCACTCTGCTCCAGAACAACACATTTCTTATCATTTAGGGCAAAAGTCTTTTGGCCAGAAATGACAGCCAATTCAACTTGCAGCATAAGAGTTACATTTCTGAAACTCCATTTTTTACAATTTAAAATACATTAATATAAATTTTCCCCCCACAAAGGCACCGATGATGTCATAAAAACATCACACTTATTCCCCATGAGGAGAACTTGTCACGTGCCAAGTTTCAATTTTTTCCCTTGTGCAGTTTCAGAGATACAGTGGTCCAATTTTTTCTCCGTTTTTCCAACATGGCTGCCACAACACGTGACCAATGACGTCGCTCCTATGATAAATTTATCTTTAAATCATTCTGTATGAGTATGAGTAGTCACTCCAATCGTAAAAATCTCGTCTCAATCCGACAAGTGCTCCTGACCACTTTCAAAACTTTCATCCACAGCCTGATGGAGTACTGCTTCCCCTCTGGGCTGGTGCTCCCGCCTCTTGCCTTTATGCTGTGGAAACCAAGGCATTTCGGATCATTGGTATCTCCCACAGTGAGGCTGAGTCCTTGGGTCTCTCCCTTTCTCATCGCAGGCAGGTCGTTGGTCTTTCTGTCTTCAACCATCTCCACTCCGGTCTTGCCCCCCTCCCCTTGCTCTTTCTGCGATAATCCCCCCCCCCATATTTCTGCATTAAACTCTCACACTCTCTTCAATCCCATTCTTCCCTTCAGGTCTTCAAAACGTCTGTTCACCACCACCTCTTGTCTTCCCCCATCCAAAACCATGATCGGTTCTACCCCCATTAATCCACCCCAAGCTCACCTCCTTCAAATTCCCTGCTTTCCTTCCTGAAAGTCCCTGTAATTTCCACCTTGTATACCCCGTGGTCCCCGCTCCATCCCTCTCCCTTCCACAGATCTAATGTCTCTGTCCCCCACTGTTTTGTCCTTCCCTCTCCCGCCCCTCTTGTCTTATGCCCCTCTTGTTGTGTGTTAGCCCTCATACGAGCCTCCTCAAAAAAAAGTGGTTGCGAAGAAAAACAAAAAAGTTCTGTGCAGACAGACAAACAAACAAACAAATAAAAATACACCTTGCCAAAAGGTGACCACGTGTGACTTCTTTAAGGTCACACTGAGGTGAACAGAGCTGCTATCCACCAGGAGCGACTCCTTGAGGAATATCTGCCTACGAGAGATTCCGATGAGAATCGTTCTACAGAGTAACCATGAAAAATATGTTTGCCTCATAACGTCACCAAATGACGTCATAATGTCTCAAGCTTGACATATCTAGAAAGCACTCATCGAGATGTTCAATTTGAGGTACTACACGATATGGTTCCTAAAACTTTAAAATTTGACCTTGGGGTAAAATATGTTTGACCTCAGGCGCTAACTATGAAGGTCAAGGCCAATCGCCACCAAAAACTAATCAGCTGAGCACCAGACCATATACCACATTCCCATAAAGTTTGGAGACGATTAGATTAAAATTACTCAAAAAATAAGGGTTTCGTCGACTCCCCTGATTTGCGATAAAGTGACCTCGACCTTTGACCTTCAAAATTTTGTGCGCTGAAAGGGACCTCTATAGGCCTCTGATATGCGAAGTTACAAAAATTTCCGATGATAACTGTGCTCTGCAGAATTTTTTATCCGTGATTACAGACAAACAAAAAAAATAAAATAAAATAAAATAAAAAAAACATACAAGCTGACTAACATATCTTGCAAAAACTTCGTTTTGGCAAGATAACAAGCAGTCATAGACTGGTACTTACGAAATCGTTAACTTGACCTCTGACCTTGTCTAATAAAAGCTGTCTCTCGAGAAGGTAGCGACACAAACCAGAAGTTTCTACGATTATTCTGCACCAAACCATCAAAAATCGAATGTTTTGGATGTTTGACCTCACGGTGACCTTGACCTTTGACCGATTTTGACCAAAATCTAATCAGCACTAGCCATCACCCTCCTGAATCACGTGGTGTAATTTGACATTGGTAGCTTCTTCCGTTCTCGAGTTATCGTGCCTACAAACAAACAAACAAACAAACAGAAACGGAAGTCATCAATATACTTACGAAATCTTTAGATTTCAGAAGTAACAAATGAAAAATCACTCGTGGAGTGACACTTTGTGAAACAGAACGGCACTTGTCGAGATCATACTTCCGTCAGGCTGAGTAGTTCAAATTTTGTACGCCACTGATAGGTTGGAGCTGATTCCAGACCTGAACCAAAACCGAATCGGCTTATTCTTGTCACCGAACCAACAATTCTACCTCGTTTTGTCACAAGTGGTCCACAACTCTTAGAGATAACATGCTACACACAGTTTTTGGCCCCATCTCTCTCAACGGTGAAGAATCACGTGAAACAAATTCTCCGATCTCGATCGGATTCGAATCTTCTTCTTCTTCTTCTTCTTCTCCTTCTCCTTCTCCTTCTCCTTCTCCTTCTCCTTCTCCTTCTCCTTCTCCTTCTCCTTCTCCTTCTCCTTCTCCTTCTCCTTCTCCTTCTTCTTCTTCTTCTTCTTCTTCTTCTTCTTCTTCTTCTTGCTCCCGTTAGGGGTCGCCACAGCGGATCATCCGTCTCCATTTCGCTCTTTCCTCCACATATTCCCTTGACACTCCAACCACCCGCATGTCCGCCCTCACCGTATCCATGAACCTCTTCTTTGGCCTTCCTCTTCTCCTCCTGCCTGGCGGCTCCATCTTCAGCATCCTTCTTCCGATATACTCTGTTTCCCTCCTGTGCACATGTCCAAACCATCTCAATCTCGCCTCTCTCACTTTGTCTCCAAACCGTCCTATCTGCGCTGTCCCTCTAATATACTCATTCCTTATCCTATCCATCCTCGTCACTCCCAACGAGAATCGCAGCATCTTTAACTCTGCCACCTCCAGCTCTGCTTCCTGTCTTTTTGTTAGCGCCACCGCCTCCAAACCATACAACATAGCTGGTCTCACTACCATCTTATATTCTTTCCCCTTAACTCTTGCAGCTACCCTTCTGTCACAAATCACTCCTGCAACTCTTCTCCACCTACTCCATCCTGCCTGCACTCTCTTTTTCACTTTTCTCCCACACTCTCCGTTACTTTGGACAGTTGATCCCAAGTATTTAAACCAATCCACCTTCCCCACCTCAACTCCTTGCAACCGCATCATACCACCACCCTCTCTCTCATTTACGCACTTGTACTCAGTCGTACTCCTACTAACATTCCCCTTCTCTCCAGTGCGTACCTCCACCTCTCAAGGCTCGATTCAGCCTGCTCCCTACTCTCCCCACAGATCATGATGTCATCCGCGAACATCATAGTCCATGGAGACTCCAGTCTGATCTCGTCCGTCAACCTGTCCATCACCATTACAAACAGGAAAGGGCTCAGAGTCGATCCTTGGTGCAATCCCACTTTAACCTTAAACCGGTCCGTCATTCCTACCGCACACCTCACCGCTGTCACACTGTCCTCATACATATCCTGCACGATCCTCACATACTTCTCCACCACTCCCGACTTCCTCATACAATGCCACAACTCCTCTCTTGGCACCCTATCATAAGCTTTCTCTAAATCCACAAACACACAATGTAACTCCTTCTGGCCTTCACGATACTTCTCCATCAACATTCTCAAAGCAAACATCGCATCAGTGGTGCTCTTTCCTGGCATAAACCCATATTGCTGCTCACAAATCGTCACCTCTCCTCTCAACCTAGCTTCCACGACTCTTTCCCACAACTTTATGTCTGTGTGTATTTATATTTTATATATATATATATATATATATATATATATATATATATATATATATATATATATATATATATATGTATATATATATATATATATATATATATATATATATATATATATATATATATATATATATATATATATATATATATATATATATGTATGTATATATATATATATATATATGTATATATATATATATATGTATGTATATATATATATATATATATATATATATATATATATATATATATATATATATATGTATGTATATATATATATATATATATATATATATATATATATATATATATATATATATATATATATATATATACATACATATACATATATGTATATATATATATATATATATATATATATGTATTATATATATTTGATACATATATATGTGCATTTTTTTTTTAATAAGGCTCAGTTGGCTGTGCCTCGATGGGTTTGAGAATGGAGAAGTAGCAGCTGAAATGTGAATCTTTTCTCGGTTCCTCCTGTTGACTTCATCTTTGCTTTTTTCTTGTTTGGGTTCCTTCTGATGACTCCAATGCAGGACTGGAGCTATTTGGACTTCCATTTGACTTGAATAGAATCTATTTTAATCCCATTCTAAATTTAATTGATTAATAATTAAAAAAACGTCATGGGTCAGGGTTGGGTGTCTGATCAAAGTGGGGTTGCATCAAAGCGGGACGTCTTGGTACCCGGTCATCACCGCCAGCATTTATAAAGTGGCAGGTCGAGTTATGTCTCTGATTAATTACGTAACACACCAGTAGACAAACCCCGGGCGTAGTGGCGTGCGCCTGTAATCCGGCGACATGGAGGCTTGGGTTGGAGGATCGCTTGAGGATGAGAGCTCTGCACTGGGCTGCGCTATGAGAGGGTGTACGGCAGCCTAGAATCATGGCGAAACCCAATCCTTATCCCTGTGTCGTAAGAGGCGACCAGGGTTGCGTCAGGAAGGGCATCCGGCGTAAAACCTATGCCAAATCAGTATGCGGATCATAACGGATGATCTGCTGTGGCAACCCCTAACGGGAGCAGCCGAAAGACGAACAACAACCAGTACACAAACACCGCACAAAACACACCACACGAAATGACACAAACGCCACACAAAACAAGTCATGGCAAGGGCCTGCAATCTTTGATTGCTCTTTTTCTCGTTTAAAAAAATGTTTTTTTCGATGCTTTACCTGTGTGAATCCACCTTTTCATTAATTTTTGCCAAGTCATGGACTACTGTGTGTATCCTATTTGTAGAAATTTTCAAGTGCCCTCACACAGTTTCACAACTCCATTAATAAAGAATTGCTCTTTTATATACATGTATATATTTGTATATTTTTATTGACAAAGCTCTTTGATAAGTAGTGGCAAGGATAAATTGACATGGCAAGGGTCTGCAATCTTTGATTGCTCTTTTTCTATTTTATTTTTTTTATTATAATTTTTTTAAAAATTAATAATTAACAGCTGGAAATTCTGATGTTCTTTGGTGTTCATAAGCTAAATATTCTGTCCTTTTTAAAGGAACTAGAAGCATCCGCTCCCTTTGGGAGCAGCCTTGGCATGGTGGTGGGGGGGGGGGGTGGGAGGGGTTAGTAGATGAGGTCGGGCAAATATACTTTGTGCCGTGGCAAATAATAACCCCTGTCTGCAGCAGGGGTCAGTAAACCACTTGCACGATGGCACGTCCAGGCGAAAATTGAAGTCTCCCCCAATCCCTCACAGGTGAGTGAGGAGGATATTTTTTTGTGCCCATGACCTAACCCTGACCACTACCAACATGTATGCAATTTATTTTATTATGCTCCATCAGGAACACAAACAACACAGATAAACGCTATAAAAGGGCCATTATTGGCTGGACAAATATACACTTGCTCCATTATATATAGGATTCAGTGTGAAGGTGCAAACATATTTTTACAAGGAAATTACAAGGAAATTATGCACAGGGGGCACCATTGGGCCCATCATGCTTGCACCACACCAATACCAGATTTAGTAAATCCATCAATACCTTCCCTTTTTTTTTTGTCTGTTTTTTTTTTTGCAGCCTTTTTGGCTGATGGTTGCATCATTGGTTTGGGGTGCGGATATGCCGCTGATACAGTGCCCCATTACCAGTATACTGGTACTCATTTCACTGACCTCGGAGCGATGACAGGCTGAGTCAACCCCCTGATGTTAATTCAGCAGCAAACGAAACTTGAACTCAGAACCCATGGATCCCAAGCCACCATCCTAACCACTAAGCCAACACCAGGATGTGAACAACTCTGTCATACTTTCATGATGGCAGCTCCATGATAAACAGGTCTTTGTGCAAAATGAAATATGTGTGCTAACTCTGATTTACCCACCAGCAATGTACGTATTTTGTGCATAATCTAAAATAAGGCTGCATTTGTTTATTTAATTTATCTCTAGTAAGTCAGAAACGAGTTCCTGTATTGATACATCTTCCAGATCGCTGAATCCAATCACTTTAAATCCACACTGAATTGAATTTTCCATTTTAATGTTCCTAATGAAGTGTAAAATGTCTGTGCTATGCTATCCAGAGATTCCTTCGAGACAGATAATGAGTTTTTCGAATTGAAAGCGTTCCGATTTTTCAAATATGTAGAAAGACCCTAGATCATAGATAAGATGAAAAGAGAGCTTAAATTTATTATACGTTTTGATATGAAGATAACGTTTCTGCAACACAACTTGTTTCACCAATTATTCTTACTTTATGCTTAATTATGACAAAAGGAATAAAGCAATGCTTACATTGATATGAGCAAAAATATGTCGTGACCACATCCTGAATGATGAGACTGCCACCACGCTGTTCCTTTTCACCAATGTGAGTCACATGGCATGAAAATTCAACAAATAATGTACACAATATAGAATTTGATATAAAGTTCACACCAAAAAATATATCCATAGCAATTTGGATCACCTGATCAAGATGGGGATAATTAGACTTTCAAAAAACATCAAGAATATTTTTGTTCAAAGCTGTAACAATAATGAATTCTGGGGTGCAATAGAGCAAAGATGGGACAAATGGCTTCCTCAATTGCATGTTTAAGGTCGGTACAGGTGGAAACGCTGGATTGCCTCTGCCAGGCTGAACAGTTTATGTTTTGCAATCCATTGATAGGCCAGATATACGTCTGGAAAGTAACACTGAACAACAAAATTTTTTACTGGAGATGTGTAAAGTGATTTAGACTAATTTGGGTACGCTGATTTCAAAAATCATAACCGTTTTGCTGTATCACGTCAGGATTTTCAGTAACAGAAATATTCCCATTGCCTAGAAGTCAGGATTTCAATGAAATTTACAAAAATTCATTTATTCATTTATTTCATCATGAATGCTTCAAAATTATAGAAATTACAGAAAAACTCCACTAGAATGTAATTAAAAATGCTTTAGGCATTTGGCTTTGCGTTTGTGCTGCTCTGTGTCAGTTTCACGATGCAGGAACCAGCAGAAATCGCCCATCATGTTCGGGTTGTGCCGCCCTTGGTAACGCGTCTCCATGAGTGAAATCTCTTGGTGGAATCGCTCGCCGTGCTCGTCCGAGACTGCTCCCAAGTTGTCAGGGAAGAAGTTCAGGTGCTGGTGTAGGAAATGGATTTTCAGGGACATCCTGGAGCCAAGTTTCCTGAAGGACTCCAGCAGCTGCTGCACTATTTCTTCATAGTTGTCCGCGCGCTCGTTCCCCAAGAAGTTGTCCGTCACAGCTTTGAAGCTCCTCCACGCTGCCAGCTCTTTGGGGTTTAGAGTTGTCGGAAAGGTTTCGTCCTTCATAATCTGTCGGATTTGCGGTCCAACAAAGACACCAGCCTTGATCTTGGCCTCCGACAAGGTGTTGCCAAACTTTTCCTTGAGGTATAAAAACCCACGCCCATTCAGATCTATTGCCCGTACAAAACTTTTCATCAAGCCGAGCTTTATGTGGAGTGGTGGAAGGAAAACCTTGGCTGGGTCGACAAGGGCGACATGCTTCACGTTGTGTCGACCAGGTACATGCTCTTTTCGCTCTTCCCAATCTTTCTTCGTCCAGTGATTCTTGTCATCTCTGCTATCCCAGAGACAAAGGAAGCACATGTATTTCATGTAGCCTGACTGCAGCCCTAACAACAGCGCCACCACTTTCAAGTCTCCGCAGATGTGCCAGTTGAAGTCATTGTACTTGATGGAATCAAGCAGCTGCCGCATAGTCTCATAGGTCTCTGTCATGCCGAACGCGTGAGCCAGTGGGACTGATGGTTTCTCGTTGCCATTGTGGAGCAAAACAGCCTTCAAGCTGTTCTTCCCGAGTCGATGAAGAGGCGCCAGTCTGCAGGATCGTGATCACACCCAAGTTCTTTCAACAGACCGTTGATGTCACTGCAGAATGTCATCGTGTCTTCCATCTCAAAGAACTCAGCCATGTCTCTGTGACGTGCTCTGAACAAGGATATCTTGGTGTTAGGTTCAAGTAGATTCCACTGCTGCAGCCTTGATCCAAGCAGCTCTGCCTTCGCCTTTGACAGCGAGAGATCTCTTACAAGATCATTTAAGTCTCCCTGGTTCAGAAGGTGTGATTCTTGAGTGTCGGGTTCAAAAGGTTCATCATCACCATCCTCTTCACCACTGCTTACAGCTATGTTCTGATCAGCTGGAGGTGTTGGAACGGGGTTCTCGTCATCATGAGGCACAGATTTACGAGCAGAGACGCAGTCAGCATACTTGATGTGACCTTTATTCTTCTTGTTGATGCCGGCGATGCTTGTGCAGCAGAAATAACAATCATCATGATGATTCTGCGGCTCACGCCATATCATGGGCACCGCAAATGGCATGCTCGCGCGCTTGCCCACCAACCACTGAGTCAAGGTTGTGTGACAGCTTGTGCAGCAGATGTGTGGTGCCCAGCTCTGTTCTTGGTCCCCCACCTTACACCCGAAGTAGTGA
>NC_140969.1:60478890-60528890 GCF_056783735.1 Eptatretus burgeri
TTTCATCAACCGCTGTCACAACAAGAACCCATTCATCTACAGGGTGCCCCACAGAAAACCAGGAAATTTGGTGCAGTTTATTTAAAACAAAACAAAAGCAAACTTAGATGTAGTGTAAAACAAAGATACACTATATTTTAGAAAATGTATATGTTAGTTTATTGATATGGTAAAATACGGCAAAATAAATCTCAAAATCTCAAATTTCCTTGTTTTCTGTGGGGCACCCTGTAGTTAAGATTAAAATTGACAACCGTAATCAAAGCTCAGGTCAATTGGATGAAAAGTGATTATTTTTCAGATTGAAATTGATGATTTTAGAAGTTTAACCTTGAGTTGACCTTTGACATATTGACCTCAAAAATAGTTAGTTTTCTGATCCAGTGAAGCAATATGCAAATCTTGTTTAAATTTCAAGTCAGTCAGATGAAAAATGACGATTTTAGAAATTTCACCTCAAGATGACCTTTGACCTTTCACATGAAAATTAAGAGGCTTCTCAGTTGAGACTCCCTCTTCAATTTGGTAAAGTTTCATGACGATCCGTTTAGAATTGTGACCTGTCGGCAATAAACACAGACAAACAGACAGAAAGACAGTTTAACAAAATCAACTGACGAATATACTTGAAAAATCTTCGATTTTGCAAGTAACAAACAAACAAACAGATCCAAATGCAACACCCTCCTCTCCAGAGAGGGTACCAGGTGCTCAATGTGACCTCCTCTATGTTCTATACATTTTCCTATCTGCACCAACAGGTTACGCATCACTTTCTCATGGGTGTATTGTGTAACTCACGAGATTATCTTAATAACTTCATCTTTCAAATCAGCAATTCTTATTGATTTCAACTGAAACGGTCACTCTCTTGGAGCGGGGACACAGGAATTCACTTCTGGGACTTTATTTATTTGTATACAGCCTGTGGCTGCTTGGCTGCTTCATTTTCTGGGGGCATGGCTGCACTGCTGATGCAATGCCCCCTGTTACCAGGACGCTGGTACTCATTTCACCGATCTTGGAAGGATGGCAGGCTGAGTCACCCACCTGGTGTTCATTAAACGTTAGCTGAAAAAAAACAGTGGCTGAAACTCAAGACCATAAGATCTTGAGCCAGCCACCATAACCGTTAAGCCAACACAAGTCTTAGTTCTGGGATTGATAAGGTGTTTTGGAAATTATTCCATCAGCCTCACAAGACATTCATTACAGGTGTGGGATGTGGCTCAATCTTTTTGAAAGCACAGATATTCGTTAATTCTCACCTGTTCCATAGGTAAGTCTTCAGCATGTGAAAATAATGATTTGATATCACAGTTACTGCTGTTTCCAAATTGGGGTCTTCAAAAAAATAAGGACCGAAGATGTGTGACTCAACTTACACCAGATGGTGATTTTCAGAGAGTGAAGTGATGCTTCTTCATGTTATTTTGGCTTTTACAATCCTCATAATCTACAATTCAGTTTATTCATCATCCCATTAATGTAAGTATGGCACTCGCAAGAGAAAATGATGTCATCGATACTGTGAGGTCTTCGTTTTTCCATTGTTTCAGAAAAGTGGTTACGTGACTCATACCATCTTCTGTGATCATTTTCATTAAGTGCCCGAAAAGTTGGATTTTATAAGGACAAAGTCAAATGTCTTCCTTCAGTATATTCTTCACTCCGATTGAGAGTCGCGTTGTTGATTGATGTGGATTTCTCTCCATGCGTTGCCATACAGCTTCAATAGTCTCTGTGACACGATCACTAACATGCCATCCTGAACAGTCCTTGTTTGCGTTTTGAAACGAGCCAGTATCTTTCACTTTTCGCACCAATGCCTTTATTGTTTTGTAAGGACGGTGCACGAGATGTTGAGAACCTTCTCTCAAATGGTCTCTGCACTCTCTGACTTTGTTTCAATGTACGTGTCATAAACAAAGATGTGCTGCTTGATGTTAAATTGCCCCATTATTTTTTTAAATTTAATACCTGTGAAAAAAAACAACAAAAGTTTGTGTCAAAGGCAACCGAAGGAAATTTGAAATTTATTCACAAATATATTACTAATAAAATCTCGGCATGATAAAACATTCCCTTTTTTATGGTCCACCCTGAAAAAAGCTCTTTCAAACCGCTGATTGACTCACTTACTCACTCATATCAATGTTTAGTGCTTCTTAAATTGGTTAGAAAGCTGAAACTTTTGCACATCACGTGATCTTGCATAGGTATGATCACTCGCGGGTGTTTCACATTTTACAACGGTATGATCTGAGAGTTGCTTATGGACAGTGTACAGTGGTCAGTGTTACGATGCATTTTGTGACAGTCATCGCCTCTGGATAACTCTGAGAGGATGGCGTGTCTTTAAGGGAGTACAATCACCAGTCGCTCCAGAACTTCCAGCGGGATCCCATGCCCAGAGTCGTGTTACCAGATGCAAAAGCCTGAGTGCGAGTGGGTACCGTGCTGACATTTACACACCAGACATTAGTTAGTTGACCGAGCGAAACAAACATTCCATAACCATATCTGAAATCAAACTTAGATAACAAATTAGCACTGGCTAAACACCTCAGCAGTCTTGTGCCATCATCAGAACAGACAGATTGTCAGGACACAGTTTGTTGAGGAAATGGCTTTCAGTGAAATAAATGAAAATGACTTTAGAGATTTGGCCTATGTTGACCTCAAAAATAATTGGTGGTTGAATTCAGTAACCTGATATGCAATTCCTCTTCAAATTTCAGGACAATTGGATGAAAATTGAGGATTTTCAAAAATTGTCCTATGTTGACCTCAAAAGAGTGACTGCTATGTCACATGATCATGTAATATGTGCTTACACTTCAATTTCCTCTGCTAAACGGTTTTTGATATATGCTCTTAACAAAATGCAGACATGTACGACGTACGACATACGTACATAGGCTACCGATTGCTTAAATCTGCTTTGTGCTTGTTGAGCATAGGGTAAAAAAGATTCACTGGTTGCAAAAGTATTCAACCACTGATGTCAGTACTTGGTGGAAGTAGCTTTTGCAGCAATGACAGCAATACATATATATATATATATATATATATATATATATATATATATATATATATATATATATATATATATATATACATATATATATATATATATATATATATATATATATATATATATATATATTGTAAAATTAAAATGTATCTCAATCAGAGAATATTTTGAGTGCTCAGGATTTGTACAAATATTTACAATTTCAGCCATAATACCAAATCGAAATGAAGCAATTAAGGTACTGCAGTCAAGCACACTAAGAACAAATGCTTTAATAAAAATTTAATCCTGACTTCAGCTTGCATGAAAATGCAGACGAGCAATCATCATTTTGCAACAAAACTGAATAATCACCAAGAAAAAAAAAAACAATGATTCTTCATTACAAGAGCTCAACAAGAATTTCCACGAGCCAGGTTTCCCCAGGAAAAATTCAAAAGCAGGAGGTACATCTATCTAATGTTTGCAGCATTCCAGGGAAACCAATTGGGCCACAAATGGTGAATACCCTCCTCATAATGCGCACGATACTTCCAGATATTTATGCACAAGGTCGTGTCCCAAAACTCAATATGTTTTGCTCATATTGTTGACATGACCAGGATTAACTTGCTCTCCATCCCATCCATCAATTTATAAAGGCTTCATTGCAGACTGCTTGAGAAAAAGCAGGTCTGAAGTCAATGCTTGCCTCCAAAGTCTGTGGATTCAATCCCACCCTTTATGTTTGCATCATACTCTTTACAACCACCACCTCCTGGATGCAGTGTTGGTTTCATTAAGAACAGTAGAAAACTTCTAACTCTCTTTGACTCTGCCTCCCTCAGTAACAGACTAAGGTGTTGTTTTTCGTGCCCATGTTCTCAAATGCTCTGCTGATTTTGCTTCTCCGAATGCTGTTTTCAGGTCGTCTGTCATTGACCTGAGACTGCCTTGCATCTTCATCTTCAAAACCGTTCAAGATTTAGCTTTCATATTACACACATCTATGCGTCATCTAATATATCTACAACAATGGAGCTCAGTATTTGTTATCTCCTCCGAGACGAAGCATTAATGGTCCACGAAACTAAGCTATATTGTCCTTACGACTCATGACTCGAGCGCTATACTTTTTAGCTCACGAGCGAAAATGTACACACTCACTCATTATCACCTGTTACTGTTCTACATTTTCAAAAAAAAATGCTGTGACAACATATTTGGTGTCTCCACGTGACTCTGTTCAATTATAACCCCATAAAAACCACTCAGGAATCAACGCCTCATTCAGATTCAAAATGGCACGTGAAAAAGGAACGAAATCACAACTGCAGATCTCCGAACCATGAAGGACAACAAAATCACGTGACCACCACCACGTCTGCCACCTGTCCATGGGATGGGTAATCTACTCGTATGTATAAATGGAGCTCGGTCTCGCCGTGCCTGTGTGTCTGTCCAGTCTGTCCATGCATGCCTGCGCCTGTCCGTCAACAATTGTCCTATAGCGGATACAACAACAGGGGATACCACTAATCTAATACACTAGAATGTAAGACCTGCATCCTTAGTGTTGGTTTAATGGTTAGGGTGGTGGGCTTATGATCCGAGGATCCTGAGTTCAAATCCCATTTGGCTGGGGAATGAATACCAGGTGGGGTTGACTCTGCCTGTCATCCTTCGGAGGTCAGCAAAATGAGTGCCAGCTTTCTGGTATCTTGTGTTGGAGTGGCGACCCATCCAGGATTGTACCCAATAACCAAGGAGACTACTGAGGAAGCACCAACGCTCTGTATGGTCCGGACGGACAGACGGACGGCCTTTTACTTTGCTGATGGAAATACAAGTCTTTGTGTAATTTCTAAAAATAAAAAAATAAAAATAAGGTGGTGTTAAATGAGCAAAAATTAAATGAGGTGGTGGAAAGATACTGGCTTTGCTATACTCTCAGGGAGTAAAGTTGAGGAGAGTGTTAATAGGATATTCATCACAGCCTTTTTAGATACTGTATTCCAAATAATATACAACAACAAACTAAGAGGAAGATCGAAATAAAAATTCTCACCTTACTCCTCCTCCTCTATTCATTTTTTTTTCTTTTTTGATGCCAGTGAGCATCTTTTTGCTCAAACTGCTTGGGGTACATATTCAGCAAGGGCCATGCAAACAAACAAACTCTTCTCGTGTGTGTATGTGCAGCACGTTTTATGCTGTGTTTTTATATATGTGTATGCATGTATATTGCTATGCTGTTAGCATATGTGCATGCTGTGCTGCAGTTTGTGCAGGGGGTACCGTTATTGCTTGATTAGTGGTTTCCCCTATCAGACAATTGTTGACGGACGGACACATGCACACCAAGATGGAGAAGCGACGGGTCTTACATTCCGGTAACACCCAAAAGACAGAGATCAGCTCCTTGTTATTTCCAAGTTTGTTTTCACCAACGGCACTTTTGGTGGTCAATCCAATTTCAACGAATAATTTCAACTGAATGTAACGAAGAATGAAAAGCATGCAGAAAGTTTGATTAAAAATTATCAAAATCCGTTGAAACTTTGTAGAGAAATTAAGTAAAATTCTCCATCATGGGTCAACTAACATTTTGGCCAAATTGGAACTGCAGATCGAATCATTCAAGGTGAAGTGTGCATTATTTTTTTAATTTGAAAAATTTTGGCACGATGAAACGGTCCGAAAAAGTCCCTTTGTATGTTGCAACCTTGTGCCCCAAAAGTTATGGAGAACCCTTTATTAATATTAAATTTTGGGGAAAAGAAACAGCTGGAGAAGTTCTGATCTCGCAATTTTTCGACATAATTTCCAGTCCACAGACATATTCGTTCATTATAACCAGATCGTACTGAAATGATATCTCATTAGATTCTGAACGAAATATTTTATTTTATTGATGTTGCTTATCAGGTTTACATTTACATGCGTTAAATCTATGTATTAAAGGAGGCATGCATGCGTCCGTGCAAGTTCCAGACTCATCTCTACCCTAAAACTCTTTCACAACCTAAAGCCACTGTCACACCTTGACGTTTTAGCCAGGTTATGCCGATTTATGAAAAATTTGTCTAAAACGCTGGCACACATCAAATACGTTATGGGTACGTTTTGTATACGTTAACAGCACGCTGAAGCACGCTGCCATACGTCGTAGTACGCTGGCTTTCATCGTACTTTTGGGTTGTCCTCAAATTTTTGCATGCTTGAAATTTTACTCACACACATGCATGCGTATGACGCACACGTTCCGCTACGCGGGCCAAAAGTTGTAGGCATGTTATGCGATCGTTGACACACGTCAACACACGTTACTTGTAAGTTACTCATAAGTTGAAACACGGAGGTAATGTTTAGTGTACCCGTGACTTATTTTAACCTATGAGTAACGTTTTGTAAGCACGCTACATGAACGTTGTTCACACTTCACAACACGTTACTTGAAAGTTCCTCATACATCGAAACACGTCAAAGTAATGTTTAGGGTACCCGTGACTTATTTATAACCTATGAGTAACGTGCTTGGAAATAATTTGTAAAGTATGTCCTATGCACAAATACATATGTAGACGTATTTGACGTCTTCAGGACGACCACAGAACTTACTGAACGCGTTTCTAACTTACAGATACCGTATAATGGTGTATTGGCAGCGATTAGGGGAATTGGTATATAAAAAGGGGCTTCGCAGGAGGAACCCGTCGTTTTTTTAGACTTCGTGGTGAGTACATGTCCATGTCATTCCGAGAGATGGAGGATACGGCAAGGCTGAGACGACAATACCTACCTGTCCTCGAACATCAACATGACCTCATCGAGTTGACACTGCACCAGTTGCGTGCCAATAGAGCCGGGAGAAGAAGACGTGAACGGAGGAGAAGGAACTGGGTCAAACCATGGATCGGGAGGCGACGCCATTACGGCATATATGACCAGCTCATGGTGGAACTCCGGAACGAGGACCATGCATCCTTCATCAACTTCCTGCGAATGCCTCCAGTGATGTTTGATGAGCTGCTAGCCAGGGTGGATCCAAGGATAACCAAGGATTATTATGAAATCATTTCAATAGTCCAGTGGAAGCGATTTAACTCGTTCAATGGAAACGATTTCAATTGCCGAGCACCAGCGTCCAAAAACAATAGGCGAGTGACAGCCGTTTATTAAAAGTGAAGTTGCAGCCTATGAATCGAAAACCTCACGTAATCGTCGACGATACGCTGCCACGATATGCATACGTTAGACTATCGTTGGGCATAGGTTGTGAACGCCGACAACAGGCTAATCATTCATTGGTATAAGTTATCGAGAAGACAATGAAACGTTCTGTGCCCGTTACTAATATGTTATTCATACGACCAACATGTTCTGAATACGACCCAAACTTAAAAAAAAACTCAAAATTTCAGCGTACGCCAACGTTTTACATACATTTTTATACGTTGCTATTGCTGGCTATAACGTCAAGGTGTGACAGCGCCTTAAAGACCATTCAGAAATTTAAGACCCACTAAGAACCTCAAGACCTGAAGACCACCAATAGCCATAAGACCCCAAGATCCTTTAAGAACCCCAAGACCCTTAAGACCCCCAAGATCCTTTAAGACCTTTAAGACCTGCAAAGCTGTAAGACCCCCATAGACTCATAAGACACCGAAGATCATGAAGACCCCCAAGAACCTTTATAAGACCCATAAGATCCAAAAACCCTTTATGACCCCGAAGACCCTTAAGAGCCCCAAATCCACCAATACCCTTAAAACCCTCAAGACCCCCAAGACCCTTAAAACCACCCCATGACCACAAAGACCCTTAACACCCTTTAGACCCCTAATAGCCTCAATACCCTTAAGAGCCTCAAGACCTCCATTACCCTAAAGACCCCCTAAAACACCCAAGACCCTTAAGAACCCCTGATCCTTCAAATACCAAGATCCTTAAGATCACTAAAACCCCTCAAGACCTTTAAGAACTTTTACTACACATATGACCCCTGTAGACCCCTTTTATCTTTAACACCCTTTTGACACTTTAGACACCTTTTGACCACTTCAGACACCTCTTCACTCTTTAGACCTTTCATACACTTTAGATCCTTAGAAGTGATAGACCCCACACACAAACCATTTAGACCTTTACACCCCTTAAGTACCTTGACTCGTTTTAGACCCCTAAGACATCAACACCATTTAGACCCCTTACACCTTTCAGACATGTTAGACAGCTTGGGCCCTTGACCATTTAGAGCTTGAGAACACACACCTTTTTAGAGCCTTTTTACATGCTTGAGAGATTAGACGCTTTCAACCCCTCAGAACCAAACTACTATTGGAATGTACACTTTAGACCTTTAGACCACTTGAATATTTTAAGCACAAACCACGCAAACATCGTCTTCTTGCAAAACACAGACTGTACTTCTTTTCAGCAAGTAATGTGCAAACTGGTCACTCTGCTTGTTGTTATTGAAATTATATAATCTGACACTTCTTGTTTTTGTGGATTTTTTTTTTTAATGAAAATGAACTCAGAGGACAATTAGCATTCCATAGGTGTGGTTATCATTCCCAGTGATCAAAAATGAAATATAGGAAACTTTGATTCATTGTTCTCATGTTGTTCTGGCTTATCTGATTGTTAACACGATTATAAACAATGCCCTCTCTCAAGCGCCAGTTGAGCATTTCATTCACCGTGGTAATGCCGGTCCTGCTTGGACAGATTAATAACAGTTTAATGCAAATATAAATGATTTTTAATTTATTTTCAGTTTCAAAATACGAGTATGTGGCTTGACCATCAGTGGATGCACACAAGGACACACAAGGAACTTGGATGCAGGAGGAGGTCATTGGACACATCAAGCCTGTGCTTCAGTCTACTGTGGTCACTTCTGTCAACATACGATCTCGAACGCAACATCTTCTATATGGGGCACAAATGGGTGGAAACAGTTTACAATGACAAAATAGCAATCCTATTTTATGATGAAAGGAGTCTACTGCCTTCGTCAAGGGGGGGGGGGGGAACCTGCATCTGACATGGTATGAATTAATTATCTTTCTCTGATAGGAGAGCGTTGGCAGCCCACGACTTATCGGTTCGAATATGACCAATCTCATCAGATCACAAAAGCTAAGCAAAGTCAAGTCCAGTTAGTACTTGGTTGGGAGAGGGACAGCAAGATATGTGAGAAAATGAGGTGCACTGAGACATGGGGTGCATTGGGAAATATTATATGGCAGCTATTCTTGGCTAATTATCCAAGTGCCAACATATTGGAACTTACAACGTAAGGGTGTAAGTGCCAAGGTGTTGGCACATTGTGTCATTGGCCAAAAATACTTGCAAGAGCGGATGTCGGAATGCACCCACGTAACAATGCACCCACGTAACAATGCATCCACGTAACAATGCACCCAGGTAACAATGCACCCACGTAACAATGCACCCACGTAACAATGCACCCACGTTTCCCCCCTAATGCATTGTGCACCCGTCGTCCCTGCAATAGCTAAATTGCCTCCCGAGACAACACGTACAATGGGATATCTAGCTTTGAGATGTCGAGCTTGGATTCGACTCCTGACCAGACTATGAACTGTTGGATTCGTGCTTAGCAGGCACAATGTTGAATTGTAAAGTGTGTCGACCCTTAGATCGATGTGAAGCTGGGTGTTCAATCTGCAAGCATTAAGTCATTGAGGTATACCATACTCTGTACACAGCATCAGTTTCTGCGTAAGCACTTTCTTAGCTCGGGTTACAATCCTGTATGGGTCACCACTCCGACACAAGAATTCAGGACAATAATTTTTGGATTTCACCAGGGTTTCACCGGCGATAGCTCGCTAACTTTTCACGAAGGACACCGTGGGATCTTTAACGTCCACCAACTAATGTTGGCAGACGGGACACCCAGTTTAACTTCCATCTTAGGGACGATACACATGCTGATGCTTTCCCCTACGTGCAGAACACAATCATGACAGTTTATAGGCTGGTCAAGATTCGAACGTAGGCTAGGCAGCGAAGGCCCAATGTGTGTACCTTGATGCCATCCTGTCATCTCGCATTAGGTGGTGAACATTAAAGATCCCACGGTTTCATTTACAAAGAGTAGGTGAGGTATCATCAGCATCCTGACCAAATTATACGGTTCTGCTCTGACTACCACCAGGAAGGCAAAGGCAAACGATCCAGTGCAGTCCTTTGCTATGGGGCTACTCTATTATCACAACCTGCCTTCAGGCGTAGAACCAGAGAGAGACATAATGGGATGTGTTGGAAATAAATTAGTAGGAGAGTCAATCATTTGTATCTACTGCTTAATGGTGTATTTTAAAATCCAAGGGTGTGGAATGGAACAAAAAGGAATCCTAATGATGTTAAGTGGTAAGAGACCATCTATTTATTTCATACATAAACGTGGGGAGATTTTCACTGTCCGCATCCCCATCCACAGCTTGTGTGCCCCAAGAAGTAGGTCAGAATATGTTCCTTTATCTGATGAGAATTCCTCTGGTCATTGAGCTATGAGGCTCCTCTGCAGTTGAAAAAATGAAGTCTTTAACCTCCTCTAAACTGGGAGGGAAACCTTTGTATAATTATGTAAACAAGGTGAAGTTTATTCCTCAACTGGTGGGGAAAGGTACAAAACAGGAATTCAACAGGCACAAGATTTAAATTGACGTGAACACACACCATACAGAATACAGATTGCCTATAAAAACAATAAATAAAACACCCTTCCGTGTCCTTTCTTTTATTAATCAAAACGCAGTTGAACTTCATAAATATTACAACAAACTTCAAAACAATTCAATAAGACAGGTATTCTTATCATGGAATCATTTTCATCTATATTAAATGGCATCACAGCCAAGAATCTGGGAACCATTATGCAACATACGGTTCAGGGAAAAACACACTGAGAAGAAAGACCATCATATCAGAATGTGAATAAATACATTGGAAGGATATAGTGTTAATTCATCGTAACGACCGAATTCATACCTTTCATTCCTTCGCTGCACCCCGACCCTGTTTCCTTGTCCTGAGCTATCCCCATAATTTCTTTCCCCATCATCGTGCATACGTAATAAATAGATAGTTGGTAATTCTCAGTCTTTTAAGTTAGAGTTTGATCTCCATTAAGTTAATGAAAACGACTCGTGAGACTTGGGTTAGTTAGTACAAGGAAGGTTAGTACTGTATATTTTTAGGTCTAGCTAATGAGGAGTGCTTGTGAGTTGTGAGACAGGCAGGATGGGACATGTGGCCTTCTTCCTCTGGGTCTCCTTTCACATCCTAACAGTGTACAGGGTGAAACAGAAAGAACTCGATATTTTTTATCATGTTGTAACTTTTTTTATTTGACACCAGAATAACATAAAACTGGCTTAATGTTGTAGTAGAACATACTTGAACACTGTGCAAAACAAATTGCCTTCATCATACTTCCAATAACCTTGCTATACATCGATATATAGCACAAGAGGATGTGGCATGTGAGAGGGTTTAATAGGAGGCCGCCAATATGGCAATATGTATGATTCCAATTGATGCTGCATTCTATTTCAGAAGCACTAAACTTCTACATTTTTTTTCTTTAAAATCATCATTTTATTGAAATTGAAGTATATACTTAAACACGACGTGGGTATTATATTCTATAGACTCACTCGTTATTAATGTAACAAAGTTACATCACATTAAAAATATCTGGTCCTTCATTTCATCCTGTACACTTATCATGTTATCTCATCCACTTATGGTACTTTGCCGCCATCTGCTGGGATACAAGTAGCTTGACATGGCCTTTGGAAGTTTTCAAAAAACATACCTTTCAAACAATAAAAAATATTTCAAACAATAAAAAATAATAATAATAATAAAACCTTCGAATAAATAAAGATTGCAATCCTTTCATCGGTAATTTAGATAACCTTAGTTACGGACGCACACTTGAATGGGACAGTCTAAAAGAGTTTTTATCTCAAACTTAAGACATTTCATTTACTGTTTCCCAGCAGATAAAACATGAATTCTCAAAAATACAAATAAAAAGGTAAATATTTTTGGCCAAAGGGGGAAAGTACTTAATAAAAGGAAGTAGGCAGCCAGTGGGTGCAGTTAGAAATTCTTGGAAGCTCACCACCCAGACAAGCTCGACCTCAGAAACCTTATCTGTATTAGCAACAGCGGGTGGTTACTGTGTTTAACAACAACATAAGCTACAACAATCCTTATTCCAGAAATATTTTGCAATATTTTTAGCAACTCATTGAGTATGGGTAGTAAAACAGATTTCCACCTTATATCTTTGCTAAATAAAGATGTTTGCTCAAATAAACAGGAAATAAATGTCACTTTGGTCACACATGAAACGGATTTTCCTCCATAGTGAATCCTCGAGCAATGTGTCCCAAGTAAATATGAATCAACCTGTGCCTGTTAAATTATAACGACCTTTTGGTATCAATTTTGGGGAGAAGGTGGAGGATTCAAACAAAATTGTCAGCTGTCATCTGATAATAGTAAAAGAAAAAAAATTAAAAAAAAAAACTTAGTTTGGAATTTCCTTGAGTCAGGAAAAAAAAAAGTAGCTGAGACTGCCCACTGGAGACTCAGTGTGGTCATTCTGAGGTCGGAATCACAACGATATCCTTTAACTCCAGTGCCAAAGATATCTATGCGAGTAAAATACGATGAGACGGCAGGGTCGGTCTCAAAAATGCCATCTGAGAAAACGTTTCTCGTTTGTGTGACCCTACACAAACCCAACCAAAATGGCGCAATGCCGGAGGTGTCGAATGTCATTATGAAGCAATGGTACCATCCACTCCGATTGCCTAGTGTGAGGGAGTGACTGAAGCTGCTCAGAGCATGACCGATAGGTACACCAAAAGGTCCTGCTCCTTCTACAACTCTCCTGCTGGACTCCTAAGGTGAACCGTTTTGTCTGTCATTTTGAATCGTTTGTGAAACGAAAGGCTGCCTCGTACAGAGCTTGTCGTTTTATCGGTAGCGTTTACTGAGTTTTCTCAAACTTCTATTATAATGAATGGAATGAAACGAGGACGTGACTTGTGAGTAAACTTGTTTGAGAATGTTCTTTAATTTCAAACCGTTTTAGAGAATCCGTCCAGACGACAAAAAATGTATCTCCAGCTCAGGTACAATAATTAATTGGAAAAATCTCACCGAGGCAAACTGGCTGCCAGACTTTCGTGGAAGGAACCGAGGAGTTCCCAATTGTGTCTTGCCTGTTTCGTTGACAGTCTTAAGGCAGGTGGCTGCAAAATAGGATACCGAAAGATGAAGTAGTGGTATAAATAACCTCCCTTACCCGGGCAGTTTTCCAATGTCGACCTTTAACTGGAGATGTGATTTGTCTCTTTATTGAATGCTCTCTTGCACAATTTTCATAGAAAGAAATAAGTTTTCGTCTCAAACAAAAAGTAAACTTTTATTTTTAAGTGAAGCAATGAATTTTTTTTGTCCTTACTTGTTAATCGAGTTTTGCTTTGTGAAAGTTTTCCTGATATAAGAAGCATGTTTTAGCAGATGTGTGTGGTTGTTTCAATGGAAAACCTTTTCTGTTTTTTTTTTTTTTCTCCCTTTGCCTTTCACTTTTCTGTAATATAATACTGGACATTGCACTGTTTAACATTCCCATTTGAATGCATACCTCATGATGGAGGGAGTTAAGTTTGAAATCCAAGAATACATTGTCAATTATCTGCTAATGTAATAGTTGCTATTAATGTAAAAGTATACTGAGATCTATTCACGTCTTTGCTCTCCTGCATGTGATTTGTGTACATGTTTGACCATGCAAGCCTTAAATTAGTGGTGTCAAACCTACGCAGACCCCAAGGGGTCCGTAAAACCATAGGCGATAGTCCATGAGGAGAGAGGCTGAGTGAGGTTGAGGGAGGAAATGAGCATAATCCATATTCATGTGATTTTATTGTTGTATTTGAAGTACAGTTTCCAGGTGAAGTACAAGGTGTCTTCAGGAAACATCTAAAATACCTCAAATTATATAAATATAGACGAGTACAATTTGTACACGACTCCAAGCGACCTCTGCACCAATCGTCTGGGTGTCGCTATGATAGTCATGTATGGTGTTCTGTAAAATATTTAAGTGTTTGGAAAGGGATTGGGAACTACTTTGTTTTGGGGAACAGCACACCGAAAATAGTTTGGGAACCACTGCCTCAAATTAATATAAAGATAAAATAAATTTTATAAATTGTGCTGTACACTTAAACTAATTTACACAAGATTTGAGTTTTTAGGCTATTCACTTAATGGAATGAAGGGGTTGCTACAATACAGCATATATCAAGCATCAAGGTTAAGACGTCAAACACCTTAAGACCTGCTTAGGTCGTACACCTGCTGCAGCGATAAACATGCGTCACCATATTGCATTTTCATTCTGCGATGAATTTCACTGGGATTCAAACCCTCACTTCCCATGAAATGGATGACAGAACGTTGCTCCTCCTTGGTGCATACTTCGAAGGGAGCCACCATCTTGGAAATGCTCTAGTGACATCACATACTCAATGTTGCCAGATCTAAAACAGGCAAAACATGACTCTGACCCATAGATACAACATATGTCATCTACAACTACACAAGTTACATTCTCATATGTCTATCGCCATGTTAAGCTTATTTATTGAATGCCATATATATATATATATATATATATATATATATATATATATATATATATATATATATATATATATATATATATATATATATATATATATATATATATATGTTCCCTGGGATTTCGATCTACAAAGCTCAACTATGCCATTGACAGTGAAGCAGTGGCAAAAGTGGTGGCTCTGTGGTATGTGACTAAATCATATGTAGATACCCGCCAGAAAATGTTGTGGTTGTTGATGGCACTGTTCAAGTGGAAATGGGCTTCATCGCTGAACCAGATCAGATTGATCCAGTTTGGGTACCACTCCATCCTGTCACTGAGCCAATTGCTCATATCAAGTCTCCTTCTCATGTCATCTTGACTCAGTTTATGCCTAATGGAGATGATGTATGGGAAAAGCTTCATTTCCTTCGTGAGGATACGCCAGACTGATGTTGGTTTGATGCTGATCTCCCGGGAGCGCCGGTGGTGGGACTTCTTGAGACTTTCCACTGCAGAATCCCGCACGGTGTCGCTGTTGGCTTGGCTCTTTATTACTGATGCTGTCCTGCCACAGTTGCCCTTGCTTTGGTTGTGTAATACACCTTTGTGCTTAAAATGTTTCACAATTCGTTAAATAGTATAAGATCAGCAGGACATCATCATGCGATTGTGGTGAACATGATTTTAAAATATAATGGAGTTTGATTTCACTAGATCCGGATGATGCTGTTCGGGTGTATAAAGTGGATCGGATGGGATTACACTTATCCGTTATCATCTCACAAAACTGTACATGACAAAGCACAGCAAAATAACCAATGAAAATCGATTTTCGCAATCATTATGACATTGTTGTATTTTGAACCCACATTAAATAAATATCCATTATTATCCTGTCAAACTGATTTTAGCGGTAATACATTTTGAATCTGTACATGTGGAGCTTAAATAGTTCAAAGATTATTGTTTCACTACTTGTTTTTTTCAGTGTGAGAAATGTATTAGCGAGTATAGTATATATTTAGGTTATTTCTCCGAAATATGCTCATCGAGTGGGTCCTGATGTCCGGTCGTCTGTATGTATGATGTCCGTCCGTTAACATTTGACTAAGACATCTTCTCACAAACTACATGACCAATATGGAGAAGGTCTCATGAAGTTGCGCCCATATCTGGATCCACCCCATGTAAGAGGCTGAAAAGGGGGCTTTCACCTGAAAACCAGGAAATATATTTTAAAATCTTCTCACAAACCAATGTCCAGATGCAGACCAAATTATTTATGAAACATAATGACCATACCATTAAGTTGTGCTTCCCATGACTGTACCATTTCAGAAAGATGGGGGGGGACATGGTCCCTCCCCCCTGATCCCTCATTGTCACTCCACCTGTTGGGAAAATAACTGTCAGTGCTCCCCGGGGGTATTTTAAAATTTTAATGTGACTTTTCAGCTTTGTCTCCCCATTGTTTATGTACAGCTTGGAAGTTGTAAAAGTCAGAAAATAACAAAAATGATGTCCCCATGATGTCTGTCAATTTTATCCCCCCCCCCACTGGAAATTGTACAAATCGTACCCTGTAATATGTACCGCTTTTCATTTGGCACCCTGTTGTAGTGGGTATCGGTCTAGTGAATCTGTTTCCAGAGTATATTTTCAGATACGTACCTGTAACTGCACTCATTTGACAATCTATGATTGCTTTAATGCGATGAGTGCAGAGGGGAGGGGGTATAACTGCAGATATTAAAGAAAACCTCAGGGATGACTTTTTTATCATGCAGTTTCTTGAAATATATGATCAGGATATGATGAATCCATAAGAAACTAGAAGGGCACTCGGCAGAGCGCATACCTCCGCCAAGTAATGCCTGATACACGAGAACATATCAGGGCCCAATACATTTTTGAGATATCGTGCAATATATCGTTTTTGGCCTTATCTCTCAATGGTGAAGAATCACTTTTAAATTAAATAATTCTCGTGTCCAGATCCGGATTCGAATATTCACCGAAATCGAATCAATTCGTCCTTCCCACACACACAACCTGTCCACCAAGTTTTGTCTGAATCCGTCCACAACTTTTTGAGATATCATGCTATATATCGTTTTTGGCCCTATCACTCAATGGTGAAGAATCACTTCAAAGATTCTAGTAGCCAGATCCGGATCTGGATCTTCACTAAAATCTAATCAGGTCATCCTTGTCAAACAACAAACCAGTCCCTCATATTCCATCTGGATCCGTCGACAACTTTTTGAGATGTCCTGCACACAAATAAACAAATGAAATTGCTCGTTGAGTAAGGAATTACTATAATAACTTTGTCATATCTCCATGATCTCTGAAAAAACAAAAATCTGGAGTTTGATCTTTCAAGGTCACCAGATTTGCCTTGACTTTGTGACTTCAAATAGTGACAAGTTATGCATGCGTGAGATCAAACCTCCCTGGAATGAAACCAATAACAACGAATTTACAACACTTGAACTTTGTTGCCATGGTAACCGGAAGTAGCTGAACCAAATTTCATCATTTTTGGCATATAATAGGACACTCATACCAAGATACTACAAGCCAAATTGGAAGACAGTTGGGATCGAAATGACGTTTTTATCACAATTTGAAAGTTTTGACCCCCCCCCCGACATTCGACCCCTGACCGCTAAGAAGGGTGTTGGTGTGATACCCCAATGAGACATATGGTTGGATGCAGAATTGGAAGATGCACATTTTGGATTTAGTTTGAAGTCGATACGACTATTTTAGCGGACGTTATTGCGAAAATAAAAATTTCGGTTTTTTGGTGACCCTGACCTTGACCTTTGACCTAGATTTGCCAAAAACGACAAGCGTCGTTTTGGACCATGGTCAATGTCTGTACCCAGTTTGGTCATGATCGCCGAAATGGTGTGGCTGCTACAGGGTAAACAAACACACAAACAAACAGACAGACAGACAGACACACAGAATGACACACACAACCGACCAACACAATTGCCAAAATCCGAAGGATTCCGGAAATTAACAAACAGACAAAAAGAGAGAAAGTGGTGAAAACATAACTTCGTTCACCTTCGGTGGCAGAGGTCATAAAATATTTGTTTAAATGCAAATTGGTGCCCAAAATCATATTTTCGCTTCTGGACGAGTAGCTTTGTGACATATGTGTATGTAATTCACCTTCAAACCATCTTCAGTCAAGTTTTCTTCCACATTCTTTTTGAAAAAAAAAATAAAAAAGATTGGTTTAAATAATCGAAATAGAAAGGACATATTGGTTGGTGGATGTCCGTTTGTGCACTTAACTCCCCTTTATGTCCATCCTCTGCAGACAGAGTACAGATGCTGCCAAAACATTCTCATGGCAAAGGATATGCTGGATGGCTTGTCATTACCTTCCAAGAGGTCAATTCAGGCGGGATTTTGTCATGGGATATTTAACGTCCACCAACTAAAGCTTGCAGATGGGATACCCAGCCCTAAATCCATCGGAGGGACGGCATGCTCGGTGATGCAACACCCTGCCTGGAAATCACAAATCCGACAGTTTTGCAGTCACGGTGAGAATCAAACCCAAATAATTTAGCTGGAAGACAATATGTCCTTAACGACGTCTTGGTAAATAATTATGGACGAGAGAGGGAAAAAAAAAATTTCCATTGCATGACGAATTCATTCTGGTTTAAAAGGTCTTTGCGCACTCAGTGATTCTGAAACTTTGGTTCATCCCAAAATACTTTATTACTTTCACTTATCGCCATGCTCAGAACATGATAGTCACATCACATTCTGTCACTCAACACTGGAGTCATTTTAGACTCCACTAGATGACTACGTTTTTATTTCTTTCAGTTTATTTTATATTTTAGAGACTACAAGAAGATTGAGAAAGAAAAATAATGCATTCAGCCCTCATCTTCAATGTCTCATAGATATCCAATTTCTATTTGCTTCCATCCAAATCTGATGAACCTAGAAAATATTATCTTTTAAAAACTCTTCAATTTAAAATATAATTTTAGATTGAGTACCTGAAATTTTTTTGTGACGATTGCACCTCCAGCATGAATACCAAACAAAAAACATACAAGGGGATTTCATTTGGATGTAGGAAAACCCTCTTCTACCCATGTAACTGCACATGATCCGTACCTCAGCAACAACAACAATCATCACTAGAAAGGCACTCGGTAGAGCGCATACCTCCGCCATGCAATGCCTGATTGACAAGAACATATCGGGCCCAATACATTTTTGAGATATCGTGCTGAATATAGTTTTTGGCCCCATCTTTCAATGGTGAAGAATCACTAAGAAAAAATTATCATATCTGGATCCGAATTCGGATCTTCACCAAAATTGAATCAATTCATCGTGGTCACACGCCCAACCTGTCCACCAAGTTTCATCCGAATCTGTGCACAACTTTTTGAGATATCCTGCACACAAACAGACAAACAGACAAACAGACAAACAGAAAAGGGTAAAAACATAACCTTCTTCCACCTTTGGTGGAGGAGGTAATAATAACGAGTAATAAGCATCCACAACCATCCTTGAACATGTTGTGGAACTTCGGTCGAAGCCCACACTTTATTTTATTCCACCCCCACTTTTTCTCCTATATTACCCTCGCCGAAGGATTCGGAGAGGGTATTGCATTTGGGTCTGTTTGTTAATTTCCGGAATCCTTCGGATTTCGTCAATTATGTAGGTTGGTTGTGTGTGTGTCATTCTGTATGTCTGTATATCCGTTGGGTGGTCGCTGGACTCCCCTTCGTCTCAGGTTTTCTAACTGTCTGTATGTCGAGTTGTGTGCTTTTGAGCACCGTTGCTATGGACGCCACCGTTGCCGAGCAATGGGACTTTGAACTTTTTGAAAAAAATCCGAAAAACATTAATATATATTTTTTTTCGAAAATCAAAAATCTGCTTCCAGGCTTTTATGCGCACTATAATCAACCTCTTTGTCAAAAAATTTCAGCCCGATCCGTCAAAACTGTATGACTAGTATGCAATTATACAGCGACCACCCATCGTCGCCTACCGGCTTGTCTTTTTGTTTGTTTGTGTGTTTGTTTACCTTGTAGCAGCCACACCATTTCAGTGATCATGACCAAACTGGGTACGTCGGCCATGGTCCAACTTAGACACTTGTCGTTTTTGGTGAATCTAGGTCAAGGGTCAAGGTCAAGGTCACTGAAAAACCGAAATTCTTATTTTCGCAATAACGTCCGCCAAAATGGTCGCATCGACTTCCAACCAAATCCAAAATGTGCGTCTTCCAATTCTGCATCCAACCATATGTGTCATTAGGGTCTCACACCAACACCCTTCTTAGCGGTCAGGGGTCGAATGTCGGGGGGGTCAGGTCTAACATTTCAAATTGCGATAAAAACGTCATTTCGACCCCGATTGACTTCCAATTTGGCATGTGGTATCTTGGTATGAGTGTCCTATTATATGCCAAAAATGATGAAATTTGGTTCAGCCACTTCCGGTTACCATGGCAACAAAGTTCAAGTGTTGTAAATTCGTTGTTATTGGTTTCATTCCAGGGAGATTTGATCTTACGCATCCATAACTTGTCACTATTTGAAGTCACAAGGTCAAGGCAAATCTGGTGACCTTGAAAGATCAAACTCCAGGTCTTTTTTTTCTTTCAGAGATCATGGAGATATGACAAAGTTATTCCGGCAATTCCTTGCTCAACGATCAATTTCATTTGTTTGTTTGTTTGTCTGCACTGAACTTTCGTGTTTTTCTCTTCAAACGCTTGTCAGATTGAGAAGAAAATTTCACCATTGGTGTGACTGCTCATGTAGAATGTTTCAACATAACAGGGCCTACACATGGAGAGCATTTTAACAAAGTCACATGATGATTGAATGGAAAATGCAGTCAGCATTCCAAAAAAATCCATTTTCTGCAGGCATGCGTTTCACGAACCAGGAATAAATGGACTCGATCTCGCTTCGCTCGGCCTCAGCTGAATAACTAGAACTTACTGTGAGCAGTACTGTCAGCTTTGCAGTCTGAATCTGCCACCCACATGGAACCCCATGTGTCTGGTTTCTAGGAAAATGGAGCACAAATACATCGTTAGGAAAAAAAACGGAAAGTATATTATGTTTTGTGGCCTATTCAGTATCCTTGGGCCAACCTACATCCAATAAGCTGTGTCTTTTGTCAAATTCCAGTGTTTTGTGATTACACATGTTCAACCAATAGCAGACTTCCAGAGTTTTTCGAGCAGAAGTTTCAAACTCACACTTCAGTTAGGATGTGTGTGTTTGATATACCATGCACCACTTCAGCCTTCGGGCTGAGGTGTATGACTGTATGTGTATGTTCATGGGACAGTCTTGTTGGACTATGTACCTTGGCTTTGGGGTCAAGGTGCACATCCCAAGATGTTTAAATGTTTTGATTTTGAAGATCCTCGTGGAGGATCTCTAAGTCTTACTCATGATGTTGTTCTTGTGGACTTTTTTGTTTCACTGCCTACAGTTTTCATCGAAACTTCCTGAAACTTGACGTATATATGTAAAAATACCCTGCGCAGACAGTAACCATCTCCGATTTTGAAAATTCCTCCTAGAAAAAAAGTTATGACGTCAAAATATCTCCAGTAATGGAAATCGCCTAAAAATTATCTCCGAAACTAGGCAAGCTATTTGAATTCTGTTTACAGGAATCGAACAGGGCATTAGCAGAGATAAATTACCGCACATATGATACATCAGTATGATGTCATTCCTATTTTTTGACATTTTTTGTTTCACAACCCAGAGTTTTCATCGGATCTTCATAAAACTTGCCATGTATATGCAGAAAACCCACACGCAGGCAGGAACCATCTCCGATTTCCGAAATTCTTCCTAGAAAAAAAGTTAACGTCATAATATCGCTGCTAATTGAAATCGCCTATACCATTATCTCCGAAACTAGTTTGTTTCACAGCCTACAGTTTTCATCGAAACTTCCTGAAACTTGGCATATACATGTAAAAATACCCTGGGCAGACAGTAACCATCTCTGATTTTGAAAATTCCTCCTAGAAAAAAAGTTATGACGTCAAAATATCTCCGCTAATGAAAATCGCCTATACCATTATCTCCGAAACTAGGCAAGCTGTTTGAATTTTGTTTGCAGGAATCAAGCCGGGAATTAGCATAGATAATAATTTATCACAAACCAGATACATCACAATGACGTCATATTCGTTTTTATGACGTCATCATTAAGAGGACGAGGATCTTAGCTCATTCGAGCTTGTTTAAACATTTTTTTTTCAAAAATTAAAAAAAAAACAAAGGCACAGCCATAAGGCAACGGGGTTGGACTCTTATTGAGGAGTGGTCCAACTGAATGACCATGCATTCTGGTCCTTCAGAGTTAGGATGTGTGTGCTGTCGAACCCCACGCTTCACGGATTCGCGATTTGTGGACCGAGAATATCCGCGGGTCGGAAAGTGTGACCTCCTTCGACATTCACGCTTCACATATATGCAGTTAAAAATTTGTTATTATTATTATTTTTAACACTTCAGGACTGGTCTCCTATATTCACCTGGGAAATTGAAAATCAGCCAACATCATAGCATTACATAAAAAGATGAAAAAACTGATCTTAACTGCAGCCCAATTCGCTTACTGCACTTTTAATCATCAGCACGGTCATGGAATCCATCATCGCAATTGACATAAAATCATCCCTTTCCTCCAACAGCCTCATCTCAGGTCATCAATTCGGATTATGACCAGGTCACTCGACCTTGGACATGCTGCTTCTACTCTCCCAACAATGGTGGAGGCCCTCAATATCAGACATGAGTTCAGGGCAATCTCTCTGGACACATCTCGAGCTTTTGATACAATTTGGCATCCTGCCTTGCTCTCCAAATTGTCTGCCTATGGAATCCAATGATATCTCCACTCTTGGATTACTGACTTCATCCAGTCTCGTAGACAATGAGTGGCTCTCAAAGGAACCCTTTCATCTCCTCTCATTGTCAAGACTGGAGTACCCCAAGGCAGTGTTCTCGGCTCAGAAATTATTCCTAATCTTCATCAATGATCTCACTGACTCTGGAAATAGTCTTTATCTCTTTGCTGATGACTACACTCTCTGCTGTAACATATCTCATCCTTCTGATAGTCAGGCAGCAGCTTCGTCCATCTCCTCAGACCTAGACAAAATCACAAACTGGTCAAACACAATTTTACTTATGTATCCATATTGTCCACTCCTCATCGTTACCTGCATCTCTCGTTTGTCCGTCTTCGTCTACTTTCTCCCTCCATCCTGTAGTTGTTGTTGTTTCCTCTTTCTCAAGCTGTTCTCTTTGTTATGTTGTGTCCTGATTTGTTCTGTATAATCGCTCTCCATGTTTAAAAAAAAGAAAAAAAATCATCTTCAACAATGCCCCGACATTCGCAGACCCCGATATTTGTGGCATTTTTCAGGAATCTATCCCCCACAAATTGCGGGGTCCGACAGCATTTAATTGACCGTGTACTTCAGACTTGGGGTTGAAATGCATTTGCTTCTCCTCTTGTTTCTTGCAAAATCTAAGAATTTTCAAGCATATTGGTCAGTCGATTTTGTTATTTGTCTGTCTGTCTGTTTATCGCCTGCAGCTCACAATTCTAAACCAATCCTCATGAAACTTTGCCAAGTTGTAGAGGTAGTCCCAACTGAGAAGCCTATTGCCTTTAAGGTCAAAGGTCAAAGCTCATCTTCAGGTCAGATTTCTAAAATCGTGATTTTTTTTTCATCTGATTGACGTTAAATTTGAATAAGATTTGCATATTGCATCAGTGAATTGGGAAAGTAACTATTTTTGAGATCAAAAAGTCAAAGGTCAAACTTCTATAATCATCATTTTTCAACTGAAAAATCATCAATTTACATCCTATTAACTTGAGAGTTGAACAGGATTTGCATAGTCCATCACTGAATTGGGAAAGAAACTATTTTGTGGTCAAAAGGTCAAAGGTCAACTCATGATCAAACTTCTATAGTCATCAAATTTAATCTGAAAAATAATCAATTTTCTTCCGATTGACCTCAGCTTTTATTAAGATTGTCAATTTTAATCTTAATGAAATGGACAATTTGATGCATCCATGGCAACCATTGGAGAGGGGGGCTGGATTTTGCAAGTATCATGCTCTGCATGACATCTTTTTCTTGTTTCCTGATGTTGGTGAGTTTCTGCTACTCTGGATTTTCGTTATTCCATTTTTTTTTGTGGTCTTCCTTTTCTACCTCTGTCTTCCTTCTGCCTTTCTTCTTTTTGAATCTTCCTTCTTCTGTTTGCCTCTCCTTCTTCCTTTCTGCTTTGTTATATTTTTTCAATGTTGTTCTTCAATCTTCCATCTTCTGTGTTCCTCTTTCTGCCTTTCTTCTCTTTCCTCTTTTAGCCTTCTTTTGCAGATTCAGCACTGAGGATTTCACATCACATATTTCTATCCTATTTTATCACAGCTTTTGACATTTTTATTACACCTATGCAGTATACATCCGATCACAACGATACATCTTTTATAGCCTTCTCATCCTGTCATCCAATAATCTCCTTATTAAACCAAGTCTTGCTTACAGCTATTATTTCGTACTCCTTCCTCACTAATTTGGCCTCAACCTCTTTTATCTTATTATTTAAGCTCCTGGCATTAGGATAGAATATGTTTAACTTTTCACTCCGAGTAAACTTTCCCCACTCCTCGGTGTACCACAACCAGTCTTCCTACCCTTGACATGATAAGATGTCGTTTAACCTTCCTTTAATATTCCTAACTCTTTATCTTAAAAACTGCACAGAACTCTGTACCTACAATCCTTCCTACAGAATGAAGAATCTACATATTTAATAGTTTCATCACCCACAAAAACTGTCTCTCTGCTCTCATTCCTAAGTATTTCTATTGCTGCACCCTCACCACTGCCTGCACTCATGACACCCTCACCACTGCCTGCAATTGTTACACCCTCACCACTGCCTGCAATTGTTACACCCTCACCACTGCCTGCAATTGTTACACCCTCACCACTGCCTGCACTCACGACACCCTCACCACTGTATGCACTCACTACACCCTCACCACTGCCTGCACTCACGACACCCTCACCACTGCCTGCAATTGTTACACCCTCACCACTGCCTCTAATTGTTACACCCTCACCGCTGCCTGCACTCACGACACCCTCACCACTGTCTGCCCTTGCTACACCCCCACCACTGTCTGCTCTTGCTACACCCTCACCACTGTCTGCTCTTGCTACACCCCCACCACTGTTTGCCCTTGCTACACCCTCACCACTGTCTGCCTTTGCTGCACCCTCACCTCTGTCTGCTCTTGCTACACCCTCACCACTGTCTGCCCTTGCTACACCCCCACCACTGTTTGCCCTTGCTACACCCTCACCACTGTCTGCCTTTGCTGCACCCTCATCACTGTCTGCTCTTGCTACACCCTCACCACTGTCTACTCTTGCTACACCCTCACCACTGTCTGCCCTTGCTACACCCTCACCACTGTTTGCCCTTGCTGCATCCTCACCACTGTCTGCCCTTGCTGCACCCTCACCACTGTCTACCCTTGCTACACTCTCACCACTGTCTTCCATTACTACACCCTCACCACTGTCTGCACTCACTACAGCCTCACCTCTGAATTCACCATTTGACTCGGGGCAACAAACAAGTAGGTCTTAGCCAGACGCTTCCAAATAAACCTAGAATAAGCAATTATTGACTGCAGATCCTCACCAGGACTTGTTTTGTGTGGTGTTAAAGGATGTATTTTAGACTTACTCGCATTTTAATTGTGCATACTCGATCGAGGTACGAGGTTGAAAAAAAATAATGTGTACTACTGGCTGCCACTCGGTGGCGTTTGTGGCCAACGTGAGCACATTGTGTGCAGACAAACAAACAGACCCAAATGCATTGTCCTCTCCTCTGGAAAGTGTAATTACCTGCCAATCAGTCACAAACACAAGTGCAACCTTAACTGATAGCAAATACACAACACCTGATACAAAATTACGATAACAAATACGAAAAACAGCAACAAACAAGCACTTATCGTGTTCTTCCATATGGAGCTCAACTTTCCACACAAACCCTCGACCAGAAGTCCAACAGAGTAGAAGACTTTAATTTCCACCATGCTTAGGCATAATTACTGATTAATAATTGCTTATTGAAAAAGCCCTTTAACTTATTGACTTAGCCACTTGAAGTCTGTATCATGGCCAAAACATTTATAAAGATGTTGAGTATAAATACACATTGGGGAAATAATAACAAAGAAGATTATTTAATTTTGTATTTATTTATTAACGTTTAAAGAACAATATAACCGAGAATGAAGGGATATTGCACTGGCAATGTGGCAGTGAGTAACAGGCAGATATGGAATGTTCATACCAACAGAATATGGGATGCAAGAAAGGCAAGATAGTTATGGGAAGAAAGTGGGGGTAAGTTAGCAGGGATGAAAACAGTCATGGATGGAGATGGAAGACAATGTAAAGATATCACTTTGAAGCCTTAATGGGGAAAATTTAAACAGATGGAGACAGAAATGTAATTCAACTGATGAGAGAAAAAGGGGAGATAGGAGTGAAGGTGAGCAGAAATTATTTAGTTTGTTGGGTTAGCAAGGATGGAGTTGCTGAATGAATTTGTACATCCTGGTAAGGATGAGAAGAGGCAGACCTGAAAAAAGAAAGATAACAAGAACTTATGAGAAACAGCAGAACACCAAACTGAGACAACACTGTTTTTCTATTGATAAACAGAGAAACATGTTTTTTCGAAAAAACACATAACAAAACAAAAAAAAAAAAATCAACTGCTATGAGTTCCACTACTACTGCTTTAATGGCACAGATAATTTACACTTTCTTGCAAGGTCGGTCAGGAAACGTTTATTGACCCAAGTTTTTCAAGAACAAACTGGTGAGGCCTGACATTCAACTGTTTAAGAAAATAGGAAATTGGAATATTTTTTCATGGTGCTGGCAATAATTCACCTACTCTTGACAAAAGACACCACTGGTTATTTAACGTCCACCGACTAATGCTAGCAGAAGGAACGTCCAGTTTAATGCCCATCCAGGGGACAGGACACATGTCACTGTATTGCTTTGCCTGTAAAAACACCAATGTTAGTTTCTAACTCGGCTGAGATTACAAGCCAAGCTTGGCAGCTCAGGGGTGAGTATGCATAAGGGTAGCCCATACCTTTGTAGCTAAAAAAAAATATCTAAACATCACAGCAAAGCTCAGCACATGTACTTCAGCAAGTACGTGAACATAGAAAAATTGTTAAACAAATCCACATGCATCTTGGCCCTTCGGGCTGAAATGCATGGTCGTACAATAAAAAACATTCATCCTGGTCCAATGCCAAAATCCATGGTTTTCCAAAATGGCAATGCCAAAAAACAAGAAATTATTGTTGTTTCTCATGCTTTAAAGATTCAGCAATAATATTTAAAAACAAAACATTTGTTTTTGTAAAATTTCTTACAAAAAGCCATTAAAGCTGAAGGGCACCATAAGCTGGTCATCATCTGGAAACTGCCAGTGATGGGGTGGGGGTGGAGGAGGGGGGGGGCAGAGAAAGAAGAGATACAGATATATAATTACTCCATTGTAGTGTACTATATAGCATTTCATTGTAATTCCTCGCATGTTGTGAAGTTTGGGGATATGGTGAAAAGACAGTATAGTTGATAAATCCCTCTCTAAGCAAGGTTCTGAGGCCAATTGTCAATGTCATCTACTCAAGCAAGATCAAGGTTGATATTGAGGTTGAGAAGTTCAAGGAAACAAACTTCTTCCAGAGAATAATTGCAGAAATACATATGAGGATCGGCTTGTTCGTCCTTCTAGAGAAACATGCGAAATATTTGATCATCGAAGTAGCTTCAAAATGATGAGCACCATTGACTGAAATAACTGTCCTTGGGTCGCCTTTGTCAATAAGTCAATAACTCGGACTCGAGTGCAAATTGAGTGACTTCTTTTGAACCTGCAATTGACCGACTTGGAAAATATGATGGGGATCTGAGGTGAGACTTGGTGCTTTTGAATTGTGACTTATGCAACAATAAATTACATCAAAAAGCTTCATTCCCCCCCACAGTGCACATGGCACAGATATACATGTACGTCTATCGCAATCTGCTGCTGATCACTCTTCACATCTCCTCTATGCCAAACTTGACTACTCTAGCTGCTCATATTGTCAAGTTAGTTTGCCGACAAACATACAGACATGTTCACGCGCAGAGACTCGCTGAGCAAAGACAGGAAGCATATCAAAAGAGAAAGCAGGCACAGAGAGCTCAAGAGACTGGAGTTGAAAACTATCGTTGGAGCACATCATATCACAAAACGACCATGAGTTCTCAGAAGTCAAACATAATGGCGTGATTGAGCACCTCCCTGGAGTACATTCTGGGTCAACCCAATAAAAAATGTCTCGACATAAGGCTCCACTCTCCTTTCAGCTATTACAGGAATGCATTTTGTTACCTCTGCTACCAAAGATGAAGGAGGTTGTTTTCTCCTCTTTCTGTCTGTTCTTTGTTTTCTCTGTTTGTTTGTTTCTTTGTTTGTTTGTTTGTTTTTCTGTTTATTTGTTTCATTGCTTTTGTGCAGGATATCTCAAAAAGTTGTGGACGGATTCGGCCGAAACTTGGTGGACATGTTGGGTGTGTCACAAAGAGGAATTGATTTGATTTTGGTGAAGATCCGAATCCGGAATCTGGATACGGAAATTATTTAATTTTTAAAGTGATTCTTCACCATTGAGAGATAGGGACAAAACTATATAGTACTGAAAAGCATGATATTTCAAAAATGTATTGGGCCCGATATGTTCTCGTGGATCAGGCATTCTGTGGCGGAGGTATGCGCTCTACAGAGTGCCCTTCTAGTTAACCTCCACCATCGAAGATGGACGGAGGTTACTGTTTTCACCTCTGTCTGTTTGTTTGTTTGTTTGTGAACAGTATTACGGAAAAACTCCTCGACGGATTTCGATGAAACTTAGTGGGGGGATTAGGTCTGGTCCAAGGATCATGCCATTAGATTTTGGACTTGGCCCAAAGTCCAATATGGCCGCTATGGTGGCCATATTGAAAAAATATTTGAATTTTTGCATTTCTACATGTTTTAAGTGATTTCCAACCCCCAAAAAAATTGTTACAGAAAAAAAAAAGAAAATTTTGCAACTTTTTTCAAAAAAATTTCGATTTTATTTGAAAAATATTTGAATTATTTTTTTTTTTTGCATTTCTGCATGTTTTAAGTGATTTCCAACAACAAAAAAAAATTGTTAGAGAAAAAAAACCCAGAAATTTTGCAACAATTTTTTTTTTTTAATTCGATTTTTTTTTTGGCATTTCTACATGCATGTCGATCTCGTTTAGTTTATTCAATCATGTTTCAGTAGAGTCTGATCTGTTTTGACCTACAATGAATAGGACATCAGGTTCACTTAAGTGACCCAGCAGTATTGGCAGCGGAGGTTTTGCACTCTACCGAGTGCCCTTCTAGTTTCGTTTGCTTTTTTCAGTTCTAACCTGTCTGGAAATAAATAATTCTGCGTTGTTTGTTTTCATAAATAAATGTTCATTTTGGTCATTTTGTGACCAATGATATGTTTACTCACTTTCTTCCTTTTTAAAAGTGTGCAACACACATACTGGTGGGAGTTGGGGGTCATATCTGTGCATTAATTTTTCAGACAATAAAAAATGATAATTTTTTTTCATCATCTTTGATGTAATGCTTTTGGAGTGGGAGGTTGGAAGGAAGTTGTGGGGGGGGGAGGGGTCAGTAGGGGTGGTTATGAAAAAGTGCAGTACGTTTTGTACACTCAACAAAATAAAGAAAAAGAATGGACAACCCCATACCATGTTTGTAGTATGTACAGTAAAGATAAAGTGACTTAAGATCTGACTATAACGACTTGTGACGTGACTTGACTTGGACTTGAAAAATGACAACACTTGATTGTGACTTGAAAAAAACATCTTTGTTGTTAATCTGAGCTGCACACTACAATTCTCCACCTTCCGGTGCTTCTGTATGAGCTTTCAAAACTTCCAGTTGAGGGTCGCATGGAAATTTCAGAGATGTCAGAAGACAATAATCGCTGATATTCTGTTGTTTTTCACATTTGTTATCGTGATCTTGTGCCATATATTGTGTATTTGGTAGTAATTAAGGTTACAGTTCTGTTTGTAGCAGATTAGGAGGTAATGGTGTTAGTTTGTATTTGTCAGCCTGAGGCCTACTTGTTTGTCACTCTGAATCGAGCGGTTAAGTCAGTTGGAAACGTGGTAACAAGGAGCAAAGTAATTGAGAAATAAGGAGAAGAGAAGAAGATTACAAATGGCGCAACAGATGCTTGATGTGGGCTATATCAGGAGGTGTGAGGAAATAGCTCAAATGAGGATAGTTATTGCTGGGTTGAAGGAACATATGGTTACTTTGCAGCAGGAATCAGAGTAAATGAAGAACTTGTCGACAGAAGTTGGTTGCATTTGTGGAGTGAGTTTGCAGAAGTGATTGAAAATGGAAAGGGTGCAGCAAGTGCAGGCAGTGGTGAGGGTGAAACGGGTGCAGGCAGTGATGAGGGTGTAATGAGTGCAGGCAGTGATGAGGGTGTAACTCAACTACGAGGAGCGACTGAAAGACACAAGATTTAAAGAAGGTGATTTTGAAGGGATATGATAGAGATGTTTCAGATAATGAAGGGTATCAAATGAATAAACGCAGGGGATGTTCTTCAGCAGCATAGACAGTGATAGCACCATGGTTTTAGCCTGAAAGGAAAGAAGAGGAGAGTTAAGATGGCATGAAGGCAAAGGTCTTTCACTCATACTGCAGTTAATGCATGGAATGGTCTCCCTGGAAATGTAGTGGCACCAGAAACACTCAACATGTATAAATTGTATTAAGATAGTTACCTCGAAGCATTTCAGATAGAGGGGTAGAGGGATGTTGGCAGGACTGCTAGATAACTTGTGCATGGATGTGTGCTTGTGTACATCTGTGCTGAGTATGATGTACATGTGAGAAGGTCTGTTGAAGAGATATTGGGTGGTCAGTGTTATATTCTTCACCCTCAAACCTCCTTTGCCCACTATACCAAACCTCCCCAAAAATGATATGCATTGATAGAAACATGTATGTCGATACTAATAAACGTGTGTGTGTGTGTGTGTGTGTGTGTGTGTGTGTGTGTGTGTGTGTGTGTGTGTGTGTGTATACATATGGGGTTTCACAATGTGGAATGGAGTCCTTCCAGGGTGAAATCAAAGTATCCACCTTCATTTCAGTAAGGGGTCACGATTCACGGACCAAGCGGTGAAGTTTTCTGTTCTCAAAGTTTTGTGCCGAGGGCTCTCTTCAGGATTGTCACTGAGCCCCGGACAGCTTCCAACTGTAGTTCATTCGAAGTATAATATTCCCAGGGATGGTTTTTAATATCTCTGTAGGGTTCTTCATAACCATTCTCGTAGCTTCAATTATCACTGGTACAACTTTGGCATTCTGCAGTTTCCAGGATCTTTTCACTTCATTATTGAGGTCTTGGTGTTTGGTCATTTTCAGGACTTTGGAATTGTTTCGTCCCAAATCACTGGTATGCCTTCTTTTGCTCTGCCCTAATCACTGCTAACCTCAGTTTGCAATGCCTTCTTCCCCTTTTTGTATCTAAGTATGATATCTGGTTGCAATGCTTTGTTTTCAATGTTCACGTTCGATGGGATCATTAGATCATACATGAGCAGTTCTTCAATGTTTATTGTGATTTCTTTTGGTTAATGTTCCCACAATTTTTTTGGAACTGGCACATCAAAATTTTTGAAGATGTACCAGCAGATTAATTTACTTTATAGACTCCGTTGTGTTGTTGTGTGTACGGCTGTTCTGAAGGTTTTTTGTTGTTGTTGTTTTTCTTGTGTTCGGTCATTAAGCGTCACATATTAATCTCTTTGCGAACACCATCTCCACGCCTCACCTGTCTCCCCCCTCCACTCCCTTTCTCACTCTCTCCTCCGTCGTCCACTCTGCCTCCCACTCCCCCTCTCCCTCCCTCCTTCTTTCTCCCCCCCTCCCCCTATTACTGTCCCCATCAGCGAAGCAACGGCTTGTATATGCTAGTATATGCACGAGTGTGGATCGACTGGCTACGCTCACTTCACCACACACAGTTACAGAGGTATAGGCTTGTTTTAACAAAATAGCATGTAATTAGATACCTCATCACCACATCATTAATAACACTTCACCACCACATTATACAAAAATACCTCACCACCACATTAATAACACCACCACCACATTATACAAAAATACCTCACCACCACATTAATAACACTTCACCACCACATTATACAAAAATACCTCACCACCACATAATACAATCAGAGAGTTGGTGTCAAAGCCACCCAATGCTTGCCTGTTTATACATTCATCGTTTTTAAAAGACTCGTCGAATGATATTTTTTATAAAGCATTGCAGTGAAGTCTGATCCAAATAATTTTAAAGCAATATATGTATTTGTATATTATAATCAGTAAAAAATAGTGTCGTAGATAAAAACATTAGAAAGGAAATAACTTGCACCAAAAACTTTAACATTTTCATGCTGACGCTGGGGTGTCGCTATAGGTCTTTGTTCTTCGAACAGGCGAGCTAAAAATACCTCACTGCCACATTATTAAAAACACCTCACAACCATATTATTAAAAACACCTCACCACCACATTATTAAAAACAGCTCACCACCATGTTTTTAAAAACATCTTACCACCACATTATTAAAAACAGCTCACCACCACATTATTAAAAACAGCTCACCACCATGTTTTTAAAAACATCTTACCACCACATTATTAAAAACATCTTACCACCACATTATTAAAAACATCTGACCACCACATTATTAAAAACACCTCACCACCACATTATTAAAAACATCTCACCACCACATTATTAAAAACACCTCACCTCCACACTATTAAAAACACCTCACCTCCACACTATTAAAAACACCTCGAAGCCACACTATTAAAAACACGTCACTGCCACATTATTAAAAACACGTCACTGCCACATTATTAAAAGCACCTCACCACCACATTATTAAAAACACCTGACTACCACATTATTAAAAACACCTCACCTCCACATTATTAAAAACATCTGACCACCACATTATTAAAAACACCTCACCACCACATTATTAAAAACATCTCACCACCACATTATTAAAAACATCTCACCACCACATTATTAAAAACACCTCACCACCACATTATTAAAAACACCTCACTGCCACATTATTAAAAACACCTCACAACCATATTATTAAAAACACCTCACCACCACATTATTAAAAACATCTCACCACCACATTATTAAAAACACCTCACCACCACATTATTAAAAACAGCTCACCACCATGTTTTTAAAAACAACTTACCACCACATTATTAAAAACATCTTACGACCACATTATTAAAAACATCTGACCACCACATTATTAAAAACACCTCACCACCACATTATTAAAAACATCTTACCACCACATCATTAAAAACATCTTACCACCACATCATTAAAAACATCTTACCACCACATCATTAAAAATATCTTACCACCACATCATTAAAAACATCTTACCACCACATCATTAAAAACATCTTAACATCACATCATTAAAAACATCTTACCACCACATCATTAAAAACATCTGACCACCACATCATTAAAAACACCTCACCACCACATTATTAAAAACATCTTACCACCACATTATTAAAAACATCTCACCACCACATTATTAAAAACATCTCACCACCACATTATTAAAAACATCTCACCACCACATTATTAAAAACATCTTACCACCACATCATTAAAAACATCTGACCACCACATTATTAAAAACACCTCACCACCACATTATTAAAAACATCTTACCACCACATTATTAAAAACACCTCACCACCACATTATTAAAAACAGCTCACCACCATGTTTTTAAAAACATCTTACCACCACATTATTAAAAACATCTTACCACCACATTATTAAAAACATCTGACCACCACATTATTAAAAACACCTCACCACCACATTATTAAAAACATCTCACCACCACATTATTAAAAACATCTCACCACCACATTATTAAAAACATCTCACCACCACATTATTAAAAAGACCTCACTGCCACATTATTAGAAGCACCTCACCACCACATTATTAAAGACAGCTCACCACCACATTATTAAAAGCGCCTCACTGCCACATTATTAAAAACACCTCACTGCCACATTATTAAAAACACCTCACCACCACATTATTAAAAACATCTCACCACAACATTATTAAAAACAGCTCACCACCACGTTTTTAAAAACATCTTACCACCACATTATTAAAAACATCTGACCACCACGTTATTAAAAACACCTCACCACCACATTATTAAAAACATCTCACCACAACATTATTAAAAACACCTCACCACCACATTATTAAAAACATCTCACCACCACATTATTAAAAACATCTCACCACCACATTATTAAAAACATCTCACAATCACATTATTAAAAACACCTCACCACCAGGTAATCTCCACATTATTAAAAACATCTCACCACCACGTCATTAAAAACACCTCACCACCACATTATTAAAAAAAAATCTCACCGCCACATTATTAAAAACATCTCACCATCACATTATTAAAAACACCTCACCACCAGGTAATCTCCACATTATTAAAAACACCTCACCACCACATTATTTAAAAAAAATCTCACCACCACATTATTAAAAACATCTCACCACCACATTAATAAAAATACCTCACCGCCACATTATTAAAAACATCTCACCACCACATTATTAAAAACACCTCACCACCACATTATTAAAAACATCTCACCACCACATTATTAAAAACACCTAACCACCACATTATTAAAAACATCTCACCACCACATTATTAAAAACATCTCGCCACCAGGTAATCTCCACGTTATTAAAAACACCTCACCACCACGTCATTAAAAACATCTCACCACCACATTATTAAAAACACCTCACCACCACATATTTTCCACAGTGGCTGCTGGTTGCATCATTGCTGGGAGTGCAGCTGTGCTGTTGATGCAGTGCCCCCTGTTTCCAGTAAACTGGTACTCATTTTGCCAACCTTGGAAGAATGATAGTCTGAGTCAACCCACCTGGTGTTGTTTAAAAGCACGACAAGGGCTCGACCCCAAGACCCCTAATATCTTCAACCAGCCACCTTAACCATAAAGCCAACACCGGGCTAACTTGTTAGACCTCTCAGAAACTTACCCTGACAGTCACTCAGAACAAGAAGCAATTGGTACATATCGTTTGCAAATACCTTCAAAATGATGCAGATTTTAACCAAAAGAATCCAGAAAAGCACAAGCTTGTGATACCAGGAAAAGAGGAAACACCTGTAGAAATAGTTGTGCTGGTGTGGTCTCAGAGATGTAATACAGCAACTACTCTTGAAGAAGCTGACAATATCATTGTGCAAGCAGACCACACAAGTTGCAGTCGATGAGCAGAAACATGTCACTGTTCTTGCGGATGACACAGATGGGTACCACCTTCTGTTTTACCATTATCTGCGTGAAGGTTTACAGATACCAATGGTGATGGAATACCCTATGAAAGAGAGAACTGTAATTGATATCAATGTCACTACAGAGAAATATTGCAATGTTAGCAGGTCATGCTTTATCTGGGTGTGAGACTGTGGCAGCATGCTTTGGTGTAGAAAAAGAAACAATGTTAAAAGTGCTGAAAAGTTGTGTCCCTGTGGATGTGATGGGCAATTTTGAGGCTGATTGGTCTGATGTGATGGGACAGGCAACAAAGTTCACTGCTGCATGTTCTGGGCAGTCAAAGACCAACTCCATGTCAGAGGAAATGATTCACGTGTGGACTGCGTGAATTGGGAGACCCAGAGCGAAAAATACTGCGAAACTTGCCTGTCTGCCACCAACTACAGAGGCATTCTCTGAGAATGTTCAGCATGTTCATTTGCAGACTTGCATTTGGAAGAATGCACCACAATTACATCCACCAAAGTTAGAGCCCTCAAACTATGGATGGACAACAGAAGAGAGGATAAAGTCACTGCTGCCAACAACAGTACCTGCAGATGTTCCCCAAACACTTGATAATATTTCAAAGTTCATCAGGTGCATGTGCTCAAGTGAAAGCCCGTGCAAGTTTTCAGGATGCGGATGTAACCACATAAAACGAGCAGGCACAATGTTCTGTTCTTGCCATGCATTGACCAATTGAATGGTGTAATGATCAAACTAGAACAACAATAGATGAGGAGGAGGAAGAAGTGAACATATGAAGAACATAATTCAACTCTGCTTAAATACCAGGTGTGAAAGAGTTGTCGCTACTTCTGCACAGTTTTACATGTTTTTAAATTTCTTCTATTCAGAAAGTTTTTATTTTATCATTGTCCTTTAAAGTTCAATGTATATTGCTCGTTGGAGGAAGAAACAGCTTGAGAAAATACTACATCTGAATGCATTTGAAATATTTTTAATCGACCGACAATTGCTTGGCTCAAACTAGTCCATCAGTAATATTGCATACTAGACGACCCGTGAACCCGTTGGGTTCCCGTTGTGACAGCGGTTGATAAAAAAAAGCATTTCAAAAAAAAAAAAAAAAAGAGAGATAAGATAGCTCCAGTGAACAATACCGCTGAGGTTGTTTGCATTGATCAAATACTCCCGAAGAGTACTTGACAGAATTGGGAATTGATTTTTGAATAATTTTTCATTGCCCAATTTGAACAAAACTTGATACTGCACACCGCAGTAGAATGGTGAGTAAGTTGGTCCTAAAATTTTTGCGCTATCATGTACCGTTTTGGCTGTATTTCGGGAACATACACACATACATACATACATACAAGATGAGTTTTAGTAATATATATATATATATATATATATATATATATATATATATATATAAATATATATATAAATATATATAAATATATATATATATATATATATATATATATATATATATATATATATATATATATATATATATATATATATATATATATATACATACACACAGATAGATGTACTTGGTGGCCATCTTTAGTTGATGCAAATTAGCCACATGATACAAACAATACATTGATTATGCGACCTCAAACTTGTTGATAGTGAAGACCTGAGTGAAATATATAATATTGTTGTAGATTCCCGCCCGCCGGCGTGCGAACGACCGCATCTAACCAATAGCGGTCGCTTCGACCACCGAACAGACAATCCAGTCGTGACTTTATGGAACAATGCCAGAAACCAGTCATGGGTGGGTTTTTAATCCCACCATGGCCCAGTCCGTATTCTACCCGCGCGAAATAGGGTCAATCGCCGAATATCGATATACCTAAGTACCCGCGCTGGTAACTGACCGAGGGACCGTACCTCGGCGAAGGCCTGCTTGGACACGAACCGCTTAAGCGTTCTGTTCCATTTTGGGATAACCGAGCGGGTATTATCGCCAGACCTCGCCGGACCCGAGATTCTATTTATCGGCTATTTAAAAACCAACTATATCCGGAATGCAAGATGGGGCAGTTCAATGAGGGAATGGACGCAACGAACAGGTTTACATTCACACAAGGACATTTATTATAATAAAGCACATATGCAATTAAACAAGGCAAAACACGTATGCAATTATACAAGCAACAAAAGCACGACAAAAGAACTACAACCGTCTACTTATTATGTACAGTCACTTGCAGTTAACAGCAGTTCCTACTTATTAGACAGGCCCATGGACACACGTACACATACACACACACACACACACACACACACACACACACACACACACACACACACACACACACACACACACACACACACACCCAAGAAATGGTGGCAGAGGCCTTTAATAACGAGCTCCAGCTGGAGGACAGGTGAGCTGAAACTTAGAACCTATCTCGAACCTCTCCACCTCATGTGGTCTTCAAGTTGTTCGGACCCAGGCTCCAGCGAGAGCGAGCTGGACCCAATCGCCGCGAGCCTTCCCGAGCTCCCGCGAATCCTCCCGCACTTCTCAACACGTGATGGTGAGACGAGGCGCCGATCCTTCCCGTCGATGCGTCGCTTCCCCGAGGAACCACCTCCAAGAAGAGGTCGATGAGTCGCACCAAGCCGGGAACCAAAATGGAGAACAAAGAGCTCCACGAACCAAGAAGAAGAAGCCACCACTCGTAGCTCGAGCCGAGCGACCGGCTTAACTTCCCTCCAAACAGGGCAGCTTGAAGCAAAAAGCTCTCCCGAGCCAAGCAGAAGCTAAATCTCATGGAACCATCAAAGCAAAAAGCCTCCTCTCGAGCCAGGCCTCAGCCGAAGCTCACTGAGCCAGCCGAAGCAAAAAGCTTCCGAAGGCCTCAACCCTAACGCAAGCCAAGCAGGACCCGACGGTCTGCTGAACGACTCCCCTCAACTCCCTTCTCCAACCGTGCCCCTGAACAAAAGAAAAAGATCTCCTCTTATCCTTCTCCGCCCCCCCCTCCTCCACACCCGGCGTGACTCATTCCCTCATGATCCATCCCCCGCTCAACCACGGGTGGGAGGAAGTTGTTGACATCATGAGTCACGGGACGGCAGGGTGGTTCTTCCTCTTCACAGAAGAGGGGGAGGGATGTCTCCATTGTTTCGTTCCCTAACTATTAAATCGATCTTCGGCGCATCCAATCGATTTCTGAACATTTAAACAATGGAAGGTGAGCTATCTAGGGAACAAGCACTTATCGACATAGCTGACTAAAGGAACCTGTATGTTGTGTGCAATCGAATTCCCAAATTCGTAACAATATGTAGCATCGTGACAACACTTAAAGACCATTTGGATATTTGGTCAGGAATAAATTTGGTATTTTGGTGGCCATTTTGTTTTATGCTAATTATCTCAAATTGCCCAATGCTGACAGAAATCCAGTGAAATCATTTTTTTAAATTGATGATCTTGGGAAGCAAAAATCACCAACAAAACAAACAAAAAAAAATTTCAAACACCAAAACAACGTTGAGCCAAGCATCTGCCAGACTAACAGGATAATTAAAGGTTGTTGTTGTTGTTTCATATTCAGCCTATGGGTACTGGTTGCATCATTGGCTAGAAGCATGGCTGACGCAGTACCCCTGTAACCAGCAGCCAAAGCTAGGAGTCATTTTGCTGATCTCAGAAGGATGGCAGGCTGAGTCAACCCACCTGGTGTTAATTCAACAAAACAACAGGAGCTTAAACTCATGACCCAAATATCTTACGCCAGTCACCATAATCATTAAGCTAACACCAATCTACAATTCATGGTAAAACAAGCTGCAATCACTTTATTATACGAGGCAAGGAAGTCCACATTCGGCAAGATATCTGTGTACTGCAGAATGTGATTATTGGTTTAACGTCAGGTTTCTCCACTGGACCAACTTCTGCCAATGTTATAAATGAGGATGGTCAGCATAAGGTAAATAATAGGCAATTTGATTAAAATAAATGAGCTTTTCACAATTTTAAAGAGGCCATTTAGGTAAACATTGGACATTGGAACACAAAGCACTGCCTTGAGGCACACCAGGCTCCATTGGGAAAGTGAATGAGAAAATGCCACCAACAGCGACAAGTTGTTTGTGCACGTGAAAAGGGTCAGTAAGTCCGGAATGTAAATAGCTTTGAACACCATCAGCAGAGAACTTGGTGTTCAAAACAGGATGCCAGATGTGTCAAAGATTTGGGCTCTGTCCAGAGACAAGGCCCTAACCTCCTGTGAAGTTTAAGGCCAACTGTGTTGTCGGAGGAGTGGTCAAGTAAATTCCATGAGTTATGTGATCTTGATAAAATCAAGAATTGGTGATCATATAGGGTCGTGAGCAAAATAGGAAGATATTACACTAACTAACAGAGATGATGAGGTACGTTTCATTCAAGTACTAAAACAAAGAAAGAGTGGACAGACATATGGAGGCAATTTCACGGGTGGGAGAAAGACAACTCATGAATGGAGGTGAGTGAAGAGCAAATATTTAGTTACATTAACAAGGCGTGTCATCATCGCGCTTACGTGGCACTTGGCTACTGCTTGCATAGTTTATAGGGGTACAGTTGTAGATCACAGCAGGAATTTAGAATTTCATCAGGGTACTCACAAAAAAAAAGAAGATGGAACAACTTTATTATTAAGGTTTTGCACAAAATAAACTTTGATAAAGGAAAAAAAACATACAGTCCACTTATATCAAACAAAAATATCAGAAGCATTAATTATCAGTGGGAACTGTGTTGATCATTGAGTCAACCAGTTTATTTATTCGAGGAGCTGTTGACAACTCTACCCTCATGTCATCATCAGCTTTCAGGCAGGTCCTTGACTTGGTCTTCATTGCTACTAAAGTAGAGAAACCTGATTCACATAGATATGTGGTGACAAAGGGAACAACACTTTGAAGACTCGCTGAGTAAGAAGTGGGAATGAATCTGTGAGTTTCATCCAGAAATCAACACCAACTCGATCAAATTCATCCTCAAGACTAGCAGAGGACTGAAGATCAATCAGCTCCTCTTTTGCTGGGTTGTCATCTCTCATTTCTGACAGATCAGTGGTAAAAGGTTTTAATATCCATATTTCTGTCGGTATCATGTTTTATGGAAAGTAGCCAGTGAAGTGATGCTTCAAGATGTTCAAATGTGCTGTGATGTCTTCATTTATTTCAGGTAACGCACCAGGTTCTTCTCTAATGGCCTCATCCAAGTTTGGAAAATTTGCAAATAATTTTTTGAAGAACTCTTCGTGCCCATAAATCCAGCTTTGTCTGCAATGATTTCATATTTTCACCTGCTTCAACGATGGTTCCTGATTTTCTCTGGAGTTGTTTGTTGACTTGGTTAAGATGAGTAAATATATCTGAGAGGTACCCTAAAGAGGCGATGAACTTTGAATCGGAAAACTTTTCCTACAGCTTTGAATCCTGGTCACGAAGAAAAATCTCTACCTCAGTACGGAGCTCAAACACTCGGTTAAGAATAAGTCCACGTGAGAGCCACCTCACCTCAGGATGAAGAAAAATAATTGAAGGCTCAGAGCCCATCTCATCACAAAAAGCTTTGAACAAGCGGTGATTCAGTGCTCGGGCACGAATGAAATTAACAGCCTCAATAACTTTCTGCAAAACCATTTTCAGATTTTCAGGAAGGGTTTTCGCAGCTCATGTATATCTGTGAAGTACACAATGCATTGTCATCACATGGGGTGCCTTTTGTTTTACAAGTGCAGTGAAGCCTGATCTAACTCCCATCATGGCTGGGGCTCCATCAGTGCAAATTGAACCAACTATGTCCCATTTGAGATTGTTCCTTTCAAGGAAGTCTTTCATCACTTCCGGTTCCGGTTTTGAGCAGCGAGAGGTCTCCTTTGGGGCTCCCTGCTGACTTCTTAAAGCTAAGTTTCCGGTTGTTATTTGTCCCGTTTTAACTGTTTAATTTTCTCACCTACATGTTACTGTGTGTTGCTAGTTCGGTTTTGTTTCAAAAATCGTGCTATTTTGTGAGTATTTTTGTCGACGTTCTTACCTGTGCTTGAGGCCTAGGCGTAGGCTTGAGGCCTACCGGTTCCACTCGGTGTTCGATCATTTTTTTTTGTTGTTGTTTGTTTTTTCTCCCCATTACCTTCATTTTCTATCCTCCCCATTACCTTCAATTTTGATCCTCCCCACTTTCCAAACATCCCCCATTCTCCCAACTAATCTCTTTCTTATTAAAAAAAAAAAAAAAAAAAAAAAAAAAAATAAAAAACCTACAACAACAACACGCTCACCTTCTAACGATTCTGCTTCTTCTTGTTGCTCTTAACTTCGTCCTCGTCTTCTTCCTCAATTTTTTTTTTTTTTTTTACACTTCCATGACCTAATCTGTTGAACTCTCTCCTATATTAATATTAACAAAAAAAAAAAAATATATATATATATATATATATATATATATATATATATATATATATATATATATATATATATATATATATATATATATATATATATATATATATATATATATACACCCAACAACAACAACAACACGGTCACCTCCCCTTCTCCCGATTCTGCTTCTTCTTCCTCTTAACTTCCTCCTCGTCTTCTTCCTCGATTTTTTTTTTTTTTTTTTAACACTTCCATGACCTAATCTGTTGAACTCTCTCATACATTATTTTTAACAACAAAAACGATCTTATAATGCTTCATCTTCCTCTCTCACACATGTGGTACTCTTTACTGTTTCACAATGCACTACTCTTCTGCTATTTTAACAGACTGCTCTCATTTCGAGCTCTCCTTCATTCCTTGCCTAAAAAATCCAACTATTACAGCGCTTCTTCTCTCCATTCTCTGAATTCGCCTTCATTGCATCCATCAAGAATTGTGTTAAATCGCATCTCTGACCTAAAACTTTTAAAAACCACAGTTTGCCATGGATGCTCGCTTTCCATCAACCATTCTTTTTTTTCCAAATTCAGTGCCAACTCACCCCCCTCACCCCTCACTCTCACTCTCAAAGCAACCATCCCACTCTTCTTCCTCCAAGCCTCCCTCTCACCTCTCTCAAAAATCCCCCTCACCTTTCTCCCACCTTTCATCCCCCTCACTCTTCCTTCTCAAAGTTGCCCCCCTCTCATCCACCAACCTGCCTCCCTCCACTGCCCTCTCACCTCCATCTCTTCACTCCACCTCCTCAAATCCTCAACTGCCTTCTTCCTTGTCTCTTGTCCCCCCTCTCCCCCAGCACCACAGCGCCCCTTCTCCTCATTCGGCCCCCCCCCCTCGCCGTCCCGCACTCCCCCACCCTCCTTCCGCAGCCCTCCTTACCTGCCCCCCTCGTCCCTTGTCCTACCCTCCCCCTCCCCCTCCACCTCCACCTCCTGCACCCAAAGCCTCCTCCCTTTCCTCTTCATTAAAAGTGTGGACCTCAAATATCCGGGGCCTTCGCTCAAACCTTTCAGATCTTTCCATACAGGTTGCCACTGACAAACCAGACATTATCTGCCTAACAGAAACTTTCCTCTCCCAAGACGTGTCTGACTCCCAAGTATCTCTCCCTGGCTACTCCCTCTTACGGTATGACAGACCTGAGCCTCGTCCTGGTGGAGGTGTTGCTCTCTTCATCAAAGACTCTATTCCTCACTCTCCATGCACTGCTCTCACTCCCCCACACCCCCAGGAATACCTCTGGCTTCGGCTTCCCCTCCACTCCCACCTCATGTTTATATGTGTACTGTACCGTCCACCGAACAGTGATGACTCCATCTACATCTCACTATCCGAAAACATGGACCATCTTCTATCTTCTCATCCAAACTCTCTCTTCCTCTTATGTGGTGACTTCAATTGTCATCACGCCAGTTGGCTAGGTGTGGGTACCTCTCACCTGCCATGGCACCTCAGCAAAAGCTTTCTGTGACTCATTGGGACTGACTCAATCGGTCAACTTCCCGACCCGGATCTCAACCAATGGTACTCCATCTCTTCTGGATCTGATTTTGACAAATTTCCCTGACAATATCTGCTGCTCTTCCTTCGCTCCAATTGGTTCTTCTGACCACGTCCTTGTTAAAGTGGACATCTCTCTGGCTGTTATCAGAGAACCACCTCACCGCCGTCGAGTCTGGCATTTCACTCAAGCCGACTGGCAGGGTCTCCGAGCAGCCATCAAACTTACAGACTGGTCTCCTATCACTACTTTCTCAAACATCAACTCATCCTGGGAATTCTTTCAAAGAAACTTGCTCTCCCTCATGCACAGATTTATCCCCTCTCGTGTTCAGTTGTCTTACCCTTCCTCCCGCCCTTGGTTTACTGAAGCTTGTGGCGAGGCAGTTGTCCTGAAACAACTTGCCTTTGCCTCATGGAAAGCAAACCCAACTGAGGGCAATCTCATTTCTTTCCACAAAGCTCGGAACAAGTGTGTATCTACCCTCAGGAGAGCCAGAAAACAACATCTTTCTCATCTCAAGTCTGAACTCTCATACCTCTCTCCCTCCTCAAAATCCTGGTGGCGTTTAATCAAATCTGTTTCTGGTGTATGTTCCCCCTCCATCCCCTCCCTTACCTCAAATGGCCGCACTGCTGATTCCACACGTGATAAAGCTGAATGTCTAAACTCGGTGTTTGCAGCTAAATCTTGTGTTCTAAACCCATCACTATCTCTACCCACTTTACCCAGTCGCACCCAACTGTCCCTGGACTCTGTATCCTTTTCTCCTGACAAGGTGGAGAGCTTGCTTTCAAACCTCGAGTCAGATTCTGCAACCGGTCCAGACGGCATCAGCCCACGTGTCCTCAAAGCCTGCTCTTCTGCTCTTGCTCACCCTCTCTCTGTTCTATTCACCCTCTCATTTGCCCAAGGTCATCTGCCATCTGCTTGGAAATCTGCTAACATCACTGCCCTGCATAAAAAAGGTGCAAAAACAGATCCCTATAACTACAGACCAATCAGCCTTCTCCCAATCATCAGCAAGGTGATGGAATCCATCATCGCCTCAGATATGAAATCCTTCCTCTTCTCCAATGGCTTGATTTCCAATCATCAATTTGGTTTCAGACCAGGTCACTCAACCCTGGATATGCTGCTTCTGCTCTCCCATCAATGGATGGAGGTCCTCATTGCCAGACAGGAAATCCGAGCCGTATCCCTGGACATATCACGTGCTTTTGACACAGTCTGGCACCCTGCACTACTCACCAAACTCTCTTCCCATGGTATTCAAGGCCATCTCCACTCATGGCTCGCAGACTTCCTCTCCTGTCGCAGTCAACGTGTGGCCCTAAATGGAGTTCTTTCATCCCCTCTTCCTGTGCAGGCTGGAGTTCCTCAAGGTAGCGTTCTGGGCCCTGTTCTTTTTCTGGTTTTCATCAATGATCTCTCGGACTCTCTGGAAAATCCTCTATTTCTCTTTGCCGACGACTCCACCCTCTGCCGTACCATCTGTCATCCCTCAGACCGGCAAGCAGCAGCTTCTTCACTCACTGCAGATCTGGATAAAATCACAAACTGGTCCAACACGTGGAACATGTCTTTCAATCCAGACAAATCTCACACTCTCACTATGTCTCTTCGAAAGGACCGTTTACAAAACCCCCCCATCCACTTTCTCAACAATCCTCTGGAAGAAATCTTTTCTTTCAAGCTTCTAGGTCTCACTATCTGCCATGACCTTTCCTGGGAAAGTCACATTTCCAACCTCGCCTCAAAAGCCAGTCGCCGACTGGGAATCCTCCGTCGTGCTAAGTCCTTCCTCGGCCCTCTTGAGCTCCTGACCACTTACAAAGCTTTTGTCCGTAGCCTGATGGAGTACTGCTCTCCCCTCTGGGCTGGTGCTCCTGCCTCCCACCTTTCTCGGCTTCACGCTGTCGAAACCAGGGCATTTAAGATCATCGGCATCTCCCGCAATGAAGCTGAGTCTTTGGGCCTCTCACTCAATCACCGCAGGTTGGTCGGTGGTCTTTCTGTCTTCTACCGACTCCTCTCCAGCCTTGCCCCCCTGCTCTCTCTGCGATTTGTCCCCACCACATTTCCACAGGGCGCTCAAGGTCCGCCAACAACCCCCTTCTGGTAAAACTACCAAAATCACGAATCACTGCTCATCTCCACTCTTTCATTCCTCTTTTTTCCCGCCTTTGGAATAAACTTCCTCACTCTATTCTTTCCCATTCTTCCCTCCAGGCTTTCAAAACAGCTGTTCACCACCACCTCTTATCTTCCCCCATCCAAATCCTCGATCTTTTCTACCCCCGATAATCCACCCAAGCCCACTTCCTTCATTTCTCCTACTTTCCTTCCTGAAAGTCCCTGAAATGTCCATCTTCTCTTCGCCATGTTCCCCGTCCCATCCCCATCCCTCTCCCTTCCACAGTTCACCTAATGTGTCTGTTCCCCACTGTTTTGTCCCTTCCACTCCCGCCCCTCTTGTCTCATGCCTCCTTGCTGTGAGTTGTGTGTTAGCTCTCATACGAGCCTCGACCAAGGTATACAACAAAAAAAAAAAAAAAGTCTTCTATTTTCTGCATTATGTCAGCAGCCTTTGTGGTTTGTTGGAGAGTTTCACAGAAGAGAAATTCATCCTTCAGTTCTTTTCCACACATGTACCGGACAAAAACAAGCAGTTGTGAAATATTAGCAACATCACAGGATTCATCAAGTTGCAAAGAAATTTTTGCTGGGCTCGATTTGATCTGTTCAATAACTTGTTGACAAATATCTTGAGACATTTGACCAATACGTCGATGAATTGTGTCATTAGAAAGGGGAATGTCCTGAATCTTCTGTTTTGTTTCTTTCCCACATTCACGTTCAAGCATGTCGAACGCACAAAACTTAATCAACCTCTCGGCAATGTCGTGAGGTTTGTTTGCCGTTGCCATTCGCTGTGCGACGTGATAGGAAGCTGCAAGCATTGGTTTCTTGTGAGATACGAAGCCATGTTTGAGCCTAAACCGAGCTCTCTTTGCCTCAAAGGTAGCACGGCCATCAGATGCATGGGCAGGACGTGTAGCTTCCAGGTGCTGTTTTAGTATTGAAGGTTTCAATGAGCCATTTCCAAGAACTTTTGAGCACAGCAGACACTGAGGGTTATTTATGCACACCATCTTCAACAATGAAGTTAACTCCATATTGTGCATAGAATCCAGGTATGTACGTTTTTTAGACATGTCAAAATCTGAAAAGAAATAATCATGAATTAATTATTACTAGTACATGCCCATATGTGGGTGACCATACGTGCAAAAGAAAAAGAAAAAAAAAAGAATTGTGACGTCAATCGTGCAAAAAAAAATATAAAAAATAAAAGAAGAAGAATTGTGACGTCAATCTTGATGTCATGGCACCGTATCGTGTCATTGTTTGGCAAATAAATGGCCGTAACTTAGGAACCACTTGTCCGATTAATATCAAACCTTGAAAACGCACATCTACAGTTCCCAGCAATATTCCTGGCAAGTTTCAATTAGATCGGACCAGGGGTTGTCGAGAAACAGCGGTCACACACACACAAACACATTGCTGGAATTATAGATAGATGTAACATTTTTCCATTCACTGAAATTGATTTTTTTTTAATAATAATAAATTAGACACAAACAGCATACACTGAGGCACAAACACACATGCACATACATACAGGCACACAGAGACAGACAACATAAACACACATACACATACATTGGGCCTGAGTGTACACGTCCAGAACAAAAAACAGATGGGATCGAGTCTGTCTGTCTGTCTGTCTGTCTCTCTATATATATACATCCACAGGTATTTGTATTTTTTGAATATTTAACCGTAACCTAAATTTTAAATAAATACATTTAAGTGAGTATTTAATCCTAACTTGCATTAGAGTGAGTATTTCACCCTAACTTAAATAAGAAAAAAAATACATTTGAGTGAGTATTTCACCCTAACACCTAACCTAAATTTAAAATGAAAAATTATATATATATATATATATATATATATATATATATATATATATATATATATATATATATATATATATATATATATATATATATATATATATATTTGTACACACATACATAAATACAATTTTGTCAAAAAACTAACGCAGAATAAATTATCTATTTTTGGCCAGGTGCAAGAAAAAAAGACAGGTAAAAACTTATATAAAACAAAGAATAAGCCCAAAAAATCAATTCCTGACACTCAAAAACCACCCAAAAATATTTTTCATAAGAAAAAATAAAAGAGAAAATTGCAGTGGGGGGAGGGGGGAATTGATTTTTGAGTCTGTATAGAAAAATTTGTATAGAATGTGAGAGTCTGTATGTTATCATGTATTACTGTATGTGCTGTCTGTCTCACATCACAATGATAAGTGTTATTGATTTTGTCTGAAGTTGCTAAAAAAAAATCGTCATAACTTAATTTTCAGGTATGATATATTTACCCTCTATGTAAATTTTTACCCCCAGTGGGTAAATTTACCCCTGGTTGAGAATCACTGGTCGAAAGGATCTAACGGAGTCTTACGGTTCTTCAGAGTCTATCGGGTCTTTGGGGTCTAATGGTTTTAATAGGGTCTATATGGTCTTCTTGGTCTTAGGGGCCTCAGGTATCTAAAGGCTCTAAAGAGTGTTGCGGGTCCAGGGTCTTGGTGGTCTTATTGGGTCAAATTGGTCAAGGGGTCTAAAAGGTAATTTCATCTAAGTGGTCCAAGAGGTATGTTTTAGCAATAGTTACAGGTCTAAATGGTTTCAGGGTCAAGGGGTCGAAGTTGTCTTAAAGGCATAAAGGTCGAAAGGGTCGAAGGAGGTATAAAGGGTTTTAAAAGGTCCAAAGAGTCTAAAATGTCTAAGGGGTCAAAGAGATGTAAGGGCTCTATAGGTCTAAATGGTATGTTCCAATTGTCCGTAATTAATACATAATATTAATAAACAAAGTACTGTAAAGGTCCAATAATAAGTAATTAATAGACATACTCATGGTCCAACTCGCTTTCAAAGAGTACAGAATTAATAGACATACCGACACGGGTCAACCAGGGCTTTTCCTCGACGAGGATTCACCATCTTCCCGGTTTTGCAGTTTTATATACATATATTGTTATGGACGTTTCCTCTGAATAACTCCAAGAGGACGACATGTCTCAAGAGACCACAAACACCGTCTACAACCCTGAACTTTGGCCGGATCTTCGCACCCAGAGGCAGTTTACCATGCCGGTGAGTTAAGTGTGGTCGACGGGAAACTGTGCCAGTGACTATGCAGCAGTTAATTAATTGGCTGAACGAACCAACGCCACGTGCCACATTATGTGGGCTACCATTACAATTGTAAACTCGGACCAATCACCTCCGAGAATGCTATAGAGAACAACCATATGCAAAATAAATCAGGACACATTCAACAGTTGCATTAATTTATTGACACAATGAGGAATGATGAAAGAATGATGAGTTGAAATACCAAGAAGAGAAAATGGTGGGGGGTTGGAGGGCAGATTGTGACCTCAGATGAAACGCACTTACATTATGCAGTACATTTGCTCTTCATCTTACCCTGACACGTTCATAACCGCCCCAGACTTATGGACAGTCACTTTTCACAAACTAAAATACTGGCTTCACGAGGAATGACAAGAGATTGGGTTGAAAGAGAATGGGATTTTTGTTCCATCCCGGCACATCTTGAACAACCTCCGCCCAGGGTTATTGCCCACTGTGTGATGGTGGACAAGGTGGTTCAGGCTCGCCCCCTCATGGTCCATCACACCCTTCTGCGGCAGCTCCCCAATTATTTTGAGAAACTGCGGGAAATCCATTCGCCCAACGTGATGACCTGCGCGGCTATAGGGATCTCCTTCCAAGGGTGAGAGATGACGACATTACTTGAGGGATCGTGAATTGGTCTTGGTGATGAAAACGGTGCTCGGGCCGTGTGAATCTCAGTAAAGATGCGGAGAAAACAAACTGAGGAAAATGTGACGCGGCAGAAGAGTTGCAGTCTGAAGGAAAACAAGTAAAAAAGGCATTACAGCTCGTTTTAGTAATTTTCCTGTATGGAGTTAAAGGGTGAGCCCAAATTTATGCACAACTAAAATGGCCGCCAGTCTACCAGTCAGCCATCTTTTATTAGATCGCAAAATAAAGTGAGGAGAATGTGTACGCCGTCATGTACTGTGGTTGGGCGAAGGTTGAACAAAATCCGACAATGAATGCCTGAGAAATGTTTGGGGACACATTTAAGTAACAAAATGGTCACCAGTCGATCATCTTGAATCTGATTTAGAAAAACAAACATGACGTACATATGTAAGCCATCATTTGCTATCTGGGTGCCACGTTTTAACAACATTGGTAAATGCATGTCTGAGAAATGGTTAAAGATGTGTTCAACATCGGGTTTTTTACAACGAAAATTGTCGCCAGCTGGCTATCTTGGATCTGATCTTGGAAAAAAAAAGCAATGACGTGCAAGTGTAAGCAATAATTCATTATCTGTGTGCCAAGTTTTAACAACATCAGTAAATGCATGTCTGAACTAGAAGGGCACTCGGTAGAGTGCATACCTCTGCTACATAATGCCAGATCCATGAGAACATTTTGGGCC